>NC_088874.1:17258463-17445963 GCF_032884065.1 Artemia franciscana
TAAAGAATTAAATTAATTTTTAAATAGTGCAAGTAGTATGATTAAAGTCATTTTCCTATTCATTTTGTACTTTTTGTATTGTGTTTGACTAATGATACAAATTGGTATTAAATTTGAGAATATAATAAGAAATCATAGGACAGATACATACTCAGAATGCACAAGTTCTGATAAATAGTATGTATAATAAAAGTATGTATATAAAGTGCTGATCCCATACCTGACGGGAAGATTGTAAAATCCGTTTACTTAAAATATTCAGGAATTTCATGGGAAAGGTGCTATGCAGGAATCTCAAATTGATTCCAAAATTCAATACAAAAACCTTAAAAAGATTTTTAAAAAAAGAGACTGCTGCCAGTCGATGCTTGAAGCTTTCCAGGCCTTTCGAATGTGAAGTTAAAGATTAGAAGGATGCAAGAATGCAATAAAATGAATAGAAGTCAATTGCAGGCAACTTAAACTGAAATTCTCAATTGTATTCTTTAAACATAAATAAAGCTAAATCGTTGTCAATACAATAATTTTTAACTTTGAACTTTTCACGAAACACATAGAAAATTGTGTCTATTATCGCTGCAACGTCTAAATATCGTATCTGACATTTTCACGCTTCTGAGATAATTGACAAAGACTGTCTGATAAAAAGATCAGCAGGAGAACGTATGTTTAGTGACGAACTAGTTCTCCTTCTCTACGTTACACTGCTGATACTCCCTGTGAATAGCTTAGCAAACGGCTTTTGTAAATTGGTTCAGAAGTGGAAAATGTCTGATACCACTTGCTCTCCCTACAGCTACACATTTATAACCTAGTAAGTTTAATACAAATCGAAATTTCCCCTCCCGGTGTGTTGTTGCAGGCTTTCTGTGATAAAGTGTTGGCCTTTTCAGCGAGCATTTCTAATGAAATAGCTCAGAACGGCCAATGTCTTGTGTTGTAGAAAAAAGTGCTTATTGTCCTCATCGATAAAAGTGGTAGCAAAGACGTGTTCGATAATATTTGTCTTAATACTCTGACAAATTTTGTCTTGTAAAGATATATGAACAGTTTCTGACCTCGGCTAAAGAAAGACTATGCATAGGATATTGATCCTAGGCATTTTGACTATTTACAGCCAACTTTCGCCTCACGCTACCTTGTAAGTCTTCTTGGCAGAATCCACGAAAGGCTGAACCCAAATGTGTCTCTCACTCTTATTAAATGGTCAGATATGCAAAGTTTGGAAAAGTTTGAAGATAATTCTCTTGAAATCATGGATTTGTGAACAGTACCATCATTATTCATCAATTAATCTTCTCCGTCGTGGTCTTAAACTCAAAAACCCGAGCCATGAGAGTATCTTCATCGGTTAATTCTCTGTTTTAAGGATTGAGAGCCATTGCTTCATCCCCGTCTTCGTCTTTAGGCATAATACCATCACAAGGGCAGGTATGTACTGGTGTCGTATCTAATAATAACTGAATTTTTTCGTAAAAAAAAAAAAATGCAATGTGTCCATCAAAACGATGTCCAGAGGTTATAGTGTGTAAGGGACTAAGCACAATGCAATATTAACCAAAACGATTCAAGTAAAAGAAGAAGAGAGGAAGGAGGAAAAAAAGACAAAAGCAGCTTGATTAACACGGTCTCAGACAACCGAAATAAGAGAAAAAAAATCGAAATCTCTGCATAAACACGCTGCCATTCATCCCCTCCCCCCAAACAAAAACGAAAAATAACTTGACAACTGAGAACAATGCATCATATTCATAAACATCAAAACAATGCAAATTCAATAACTTTCAGAATTATGGTTAAAGATTATACGATTTTAACTTATTCGCCATATTTTCCCTGATTAGAGGCCCAACATATATAATACTAAATCTCGATCTAAATGTTACAACCAACGGTCTATGTATCAAAACGGAACCTCTAGTTTTATGAGCATGAAGAGATGATACACATGTGGAAAGCAAAGAAAAGAACGGAGGCAATAATTTGTGATGATGATTATGTATAAATAAAGTATCTAAGGGCTGGTATAAGGTGGATCTTCGAAGAGAACATCATTTGCCCAAAAAAGTGCCTGAAGTAAAAATCTAACCTTCTCAAAAGCAAGCTTCGTGATCGTATCGGCGTTGACGGACTTTGGGTTTCTAATCTCTAGCATAGACATGATCAGTGACCTCTCAACCCGGAAAACGCAGCCTCTTGATAATTTCAGATACCTTTCCAATAATCAGCAAATTGCACACAATTTTCAAGCCTTTCCTTAAGCCCGGCATATCAGATTTTTATTGAGGTAGTGTTTGAACTGTTCTGATTTCTGACTCAACGAAATTCAATCCCTTTTCAGCTGCAACGTAGAACTGAGAAGAAAAACCCCAAGCTGAGTGCTGTGAACCATTCAAGGAAAGTTTCTTTGCAAATAAGAGTGGATAAATATGGCCTTGTTTGTGCTGTGGTAGGCGTGCATCAAGTGTACTGCTTCTGAAAAAATCAGAATGATTTCCTCTAAATTCATAAGTAGCTTATCGTACATGGATAGCACAGCTCTATCTTTGCAAGTATCTGAAGGTTGCTAAAAAGACATATTTCTTTGATCGGGAGCTTTTCGGTATAACAGCATCACAGGTAATCGCCCAAAGGGCTTTGTTGTAGCTGGGACATTTTACTTATCTGATGTGTTAAAGGGCTTGTCGGGTATCAGTAAGATACATGAGTAGTATCGTGAGGTATTCCGCATCGAAGCTCACCACACCAAGTTGCACATCTTTACCTTATATACATGACCTCAGAAATTTTTGACAAATGTTTAGAATCGTAATTTTGCGTCAAATCTAGAGGGCTATTGGGGATATTAGCCATTGCGTTTATGAGATATTTTTGCTATTCCTACTTTACATACCCTTCCTGCAAGGTACGTCACTGGTATTTCCATCAATTTCAATGTTTCCAAAGGAAACATTTCTTTTTCCGTTTAAGCATTTTCATAACCTCCCATTCTCTGCAGGATGTGTAAGTCTCTTTTACAGTTCCCATAAAGTAAAATAACTAAAAAAAAAGATTTATTCCTGTTCACTTGGCTATTTATTTTCTAAAACCAATTTGGCCTGTAAAAAAAAGAAAGGAAAAATCAAGGATCACTAATACTTTAATTTGCAATGAAACCTTATAACTTTGGGACTTTAAAATTCAAAAGGAAAGTTAATGAAGTTCTTCCTCTTCAACTCAGCATTCAATATTGTTATCTATAGCAGATTTAATAGTTGGACGCCATGGAGCAATATCATGAAGCAATATTATACCCAGAGGAACTACTGCCAAAGCAGAAAACATAACTGGTATGATCAGGCCACTGGCAGGGTTCTTACGGACTTAGCACCAATACTACAAGATTTGGTAAAAGTATTGTTGGCCGTAATGCTACCAAAATAACGTAACTGGTACATGTTGCAAATTCTGAAGCCATTACCAGAGACTGGAAATAGAGAAGGCTGGTTCCAAACCTGGACCAAACATTCGAGGTATTTCCTACATTATATTCTGAGTGTTAAGATTCAAGGTAAAAATAACGAAAAATAGACAAAAGGTTAGAAAAACTTCTTCTTTTTTCTTCTTCTTTTTAGCACCGATGACGGCTTGGTGGAGGTAACCGAAACCTAACCAAAGGTCCTAACCGAAATATCTGCTGTTTTTATTTTGCTTCTTTTCTGTCCGTTGGCTGACATTATCCTGGTTTTAAGTTTATTGGCTATTTAAGTTTATTACTCATTTACAATTTTTTTTTTTGTCATGTGACTTAAAAATTTTGCTAACTCTTACGTTTGAGAATTAAACTTCCTCTGAAATGTGAAACAAAACGAAAATGAAGAAAGTAAAATGAATCTGTGCTCATAACGATATTCAGTTTGACTGGTCACTTGACTTCTGGTTTGGTTAGTGGAACGTATGAAACTAAAAGTTGGATTTTTAAATAGTATTTTCAAATTTGATTCTGTGTCAAATCTTAATCCTAAATGGAAAGGGGTCCTTTTCGAGTTAAGTAATTGGTAAATTACATCCATAGTGGTCTTTCAATAAATCTCAAGCAACACTATTTTCATGAGTGGATGTAACCATTTTTGTTTCCCCCTACCCTAAGGCGTAAACTATACTGAGATTTGTTTTTGGACAAAAAAGCCATGACACTATATTTGTGTACTTCAGTGCATGATTAGTTCTATCTATTTGATATAATAAATGCTGCAGCTACACTAAAAATTTATTTCAGTACCTAGTACTTAAATTTACATTTAAACACTTTTTAGAATAATTGACCCAACATTAATGCTAAAATTTTAACGTAACTTTTGATGTCAGTCAAATCCCCTCGAAATACTCGGTAAGTCGCGTCTACATTCGGTGTTTTCTGGAAAACTGGGACAGAAAACTGGAAAACTAGGTAGTGTAGACTGCTACACTCGTTCCATTTTTCCGTGTCTGAGTACGGTGCAAAAGATGCCAAAAATGGGCCGGCATGCCAAAAATTAGGAAGTGAAGAAGAGTTGTTCCGTTTTATGGGAGCCTAATCAAGCAACAAATTTGAGCCATGGTACTTGCAAAGAAAGATAAAGAATTGAAGTTTGGAAGGATAACACCCATGGAAACTCTGTTCTTTCTAAAAATTTCATGGATTTCGGATTAATTTTTTCCTTGAACAAAATTATTCCACAGTCATGAGACCGGGGAAAAACCTAAATATGTTTAGTATACAGGCTTTTCTGTATCTCTTTTTGTAGTTTTAAGATTTCATTTACCAAAAAAATACTTCCAGTTCTGCTTTTTCATCCCTTTTAAATTTCAACAGAACAGCCATAAAGGGGATCGTTTGGGGGGGGGGGGGGGGGGTTTCCCAATAATGTGGAAACAATATTGTATATTCCATGCCCCTTGACTATCCAGATATGGACCCCTTCCCCCCCCCCAATAAAAATGCTGGAGATCTATACCACATTTTTCTAATGATTGAGCTTGAGCTTTGTTAATGGTGATTGCAAATGCTAATCGAATTGGGAATTGCAATCTTTTAAATTGAAAAGGCAGATCCGTTGGAATCATGGGAATGCGAGGAATAAGAACAGCCTTACCCTCAAAAGGCCTTGTCAAGATTGTGGCCTCTATTACGTTTTCCATTGTTTTTTTTTACGGCAAGTCGCGTGCCATTGCAAAGCTTTGGTGGGTTGATATTTCTTAAAAGTATTATTGGTACGCCTATTTTTAGTTGTAGCACGTGTGGTGGAAACCCTGAAAGATCCACGGAATTTAAAAATTCAGATGGATAATTAACCGCTTCATTTGGTTCCAAAACTGTGTCGACTGACTTGTAAAGGACTGCCTGGTCTCGAATCTTGGTCAAAACAATATTGTTGATTTCGTGGACGTCTACATTTTTGGGTGCAAGAATCGCAATTTCACATAGCCATTTATTATTTTTATAATTGTTTAGAATATTCGGAAATACTTTTTCAATCAATTAATTTTTGGACGTCACTAAATTACAGAATTCAGCAGGTAGTTGTATACGTCCTGAAATTGAGTCTACTGGGAGCTTTCCGTTTCCAATTGCCAGCAATTGATCTGAAAATGTTTGACCAGAGTAATCGTTTTGCAATCGGACACGCATATTTGTAGTTAATTTTAATGTTTTTACATGTGCCCATAAATTAGAATTTTTCAGGCAAGCATTCATTTCGTCTGCAGAAGTTGATCTAGGTATTATAGGTAATGTTTGCCTGAAATCTCCCGCAAGCAATATTAATGTGCTGCCAAAGGGTTTCGAATTCCCTCGCAAATCTTTCAAGCATTGATCCAGAGCCTCGAGCGATTTTTTGTGTTCCTTTGTGCACTCATCCAAAATAATAAGTTTGCATTGCTGAAATACTTTACCCATCCCAGATGATTTGGAAATATTGCACGTGGGAGTTTCTGTAGAATGCAAATTCAGAGGCAATATCAAAGCGGAATGAGCAGTTCTTCCACCAGGCAGCAATGTTGTGGCTATTCCGGACGACACAATTGCCAACGCTATATCTTTTTTTGATCGAATTGATGCCAGAATCAGTTTTATCACAAACATTTTACCAGTACCTCCTGGCGCATCCAAAAAGAAAATTTCTCCAACGTTGTTATCGACACAATGCATTATCGTATCATAAATGTCTTTTTGTTCCGACGTTAACTTGGAAATGTTATTTTGTACATACGACAATAGATCACTCGTACTGTAACTTTGTTCACGATCCAATTCTACACGTGTCGAAATAGCAGCGATACGGTTAGGTGAAGGTATTCTCAAATCCTGAAGAGGTTTGTTTGCCATACGTACTCACAAATCTTCTATAATAACTAAAGTGTAGTTATAAATTTCTGATGTAAAATCAAAAGTCATATCTGACGTCTCTAACTGTTTTCGATGGAGTATATCTTCGGACATTTTTGACTTATATTTTTCCCATAACTCTGTAGGAGCTAATGGAGAGCAAGTTGTTAAAATGATGCCAAACAATGCACGAATTTGACTTGGAGTTGACGTTTCGCACGCGTCATTGATGCAGTTATCCCAGTGTTGGTCATTCTCCAATAAATTCAGAGCTTGGCATGCACTACGGTAAGTGTCATGTATAGTACCGTTTACAGTTCTCAAATACTCAAAGGATGTCGGACCGGGTACATTCACCAAAAGCAGGCGTAGAAAGAAGCATTCATATTGATTGGGGTGAACGGTGTAGAGTCTTCCTATCGTGGTATCTTTGAAGATGGTAGGTTGGTCGTCGACTGACTTACCCTGTTTTCGACGTTCAAACACTTTATTTTTAGTATTCCACGTGTAATACGAAGGCACTTCAGTGTACAGCAGTTTTTTTGCAAAAGAATCATTTTTGCAAAGCGAAAAGAAACCGGTTAACTTTGTATCCGGTGGATTCAGGGCTCTTTGTTGCACGTTGGTTTCCGAGAAATAAACACGTTGACCATTCTGTAAATGTACCGCTAAATGAACAACAGCTGGACTACGTTCATGTATCGGAAATGAAAGAATTCGTCAAACAGCTTCATTACTGCTTATGTATCTTCCAGCCTGATATTGTACGATTTCGTCGATATCTTTGATTTCGGGCTGCAAGCCAAAAACTGCCATGTCACTGCCTTTGTTGACATATTTACATATGTATTTGATTGCCTTTACGGAGTTACAGTATTCAACGTTTATGTGTGCATTAAATGTTTTTGATAATAATGGGGAATATGGAACAACCCACTGGTTATCTACTTCGATGGTGGTACCGTTACGCTTCTTTATTATTGCTGTTTTACCGCCATCTTCAGTAGATCTTCTTCTATATTGTGGGTAACCATCATTGCCAGTAATTATGTTGGATACTAAAAGTCGAGGATATTGCTTTGTGCACCTTGCTTTGGCCGTGCATGGTGAATTTTCGTTCAGTGCACCGCAAGGTCCATGTATCATATTTTTTCAATAATATCATGTAACCCCTTATCGACATTTTCATCAGGTATTTCAGCGGAAATCACATCATCAATTTCGTTCGAAGTAATTTGTTTATGTAGCCAGATTAGTATATGTGCGTGTGGCAAACCTCGTTTTTGCCATTCCACTGAGTATATCCAACATCGCACTGACCCAAACACTTCAAAATTTACTATGTAGTTTATCAGTGATTTCAACTTTTGCCGGAAGACACGGGCCGTAATGTCATGTCTATGAACCGCCGATTGTCCTTGAAGTAAAAGCTGCAGTATCTCGTCCCAAGATTGATTACATGTAAATGTAATAAATAAATCTGGACGACCATAGAGACGAACATACGCAATAGCATCTTGAGCATATTCATGCATATGACGGGGACTGCCAGCATATGACGAAGGTAAAATTGTTAATCTTCCAACGTTTGTGGTATTACCGTCATTTATAACTGCATCTCGTAAATGAATGTATTGTTCAGAGCGGAGCTTGGTCTGATTCAGGCGGATATATAGCAAACGTTCTGATTCAATTTTAGCATACATATCAACGACGAATTGGTGAAACAATTCACGGCATTTTAAAATATAATTTTCTTCATCCTGCCGAATCATTAGTCTATAGGAATAATAATGCATTGCACTGCATTTCTTATTCTTTTCTTTGTTAGTGGCTGGATTCATCAATTTAATATTAAAGTGATAGCCGTCGGCTCCATCCCAAAAAATGTCAGGATATTGTAGGGCATCGTAGCATCGATGAGTTTCAGCAATTCTTACCAACTGAGCGTTTCGCTTATGAAGAATAATGTCTCGAGGTAAAAACTGATCACCGACCATAACGATTCCCACTTCGTCGATAGTTGGAGCATTGTATCTACGCACATGTTGGCCAGGAGGCGTTTTGTCAGCGGAAATAACAATTTTATGCATATCAGTAGGCATCAAATCGATGGCCGTTTTGAACAGACGCACTAAATTATTATTTTCGTGGAAAAGATGTTGCAATTGGGAAACGATTGTCCTTTCAACGTTGGGAGAAATTTCGCAACGTGCATTCAATTCAGAATTTCTATCACTGATGAAGTACAATCGTAAAAATTTATTTTTCTCGCCTGAGAATGGTAGAAGGGACCCTGCTCTATGATAAATTTGCCCTTTTACTTTGAAAGTAGACATAAATTGATCTGGATTTTCGATTTGGGCTCCAAAGGACGTCATTTGGAAACATGAGTTATATTTTCTGATTTGTGACAAAAAACGCTTAGATTCTGACGTAGTTCCAGTAAGGAAAGTCTTCAATGGCTCTGGTGGTGCAGCCAATAGAGGAAGTTTAACTTTTCCTGAGGCACAACACATTCCCATTGTTTCACCATTGAATTTCAAGGCCTTGCAATAGGGACAAATTTTAGACATAGTCCCGATTTGAACACATCTACTCAAGCTATAATCATCGACTGGGCTGTACCTGAATGCCAGGCGATAACTTTCAGGTTGCTCTGATTCCTCGGCACGCTTTCTTTTCTTACTTTCTCTATCAGCAGCAAGCCTGATTTCTTGCTGTTCTTGTGATTCCTCGGCACGCCTTCTTTTTTCACTTTCTCTTTTAGCAGCAAGTCTGGTTTCATGTTGCTCTGGTAGTTCCTCGGCATGCCTTCTTTTTTCACTTTCTCTTTTAGCAGCAAGTCTGGTTTCATGTTGCTCTGGTAGTTCCTCGGCACGCCTTCTTTTTTCACTTTCTCTTTTAGCAGCAAGTCTGGTTTCGCGTTGCTCTGGTAGTTCCTCTGCACGCTTTCTGTTCTTTCTTTCTCTATCAGCCTCAAGCCTGTTTCCTTGCTGTTCTTTTGATTCCTCAGCACGCTTTCTTTTCTTACTTTCTCTATCAGCCTCAAGCCTGTTTCCTTGCTGTTCTTTTGATTCCTCGGCACGCTTTCTTTTCTTACTTTCTCTATCAGCAGCAAGTTTTTTGGCATAGACTCTTTGAGCATCTTCCTCGGCTGTTGCCATTGTAAGTTCATCAGTCATTTTACAGTTAAACATTAATAGACTTTCAGTGAAGCCCTGGTCAATCTTACGACAGCATACGGGAAGGGGGTTGTTAGTTTTGTTCGTTCACAGAGCTCTATTTTGAGTTGATCTATACATATGTGTAGATTATCTAGAGCTCGCTATTTTTTAGGCTATTTTCGTTCTAGTGATTGCGCATGCCTGGGCTATACGTTGTGCTAAGAATCTTGCAACCGTGCTAGAAATTGAAATAGGCAAATAGCGTAGGAATCTATTATTTCCAGCTTTGAAGGCTGTCAGTTTAATCAACTTAAAGCTTTACAAAAGAATAAAGGAAGAAAAATATTAAACTGATGGTATTTCCATTTTTATCAGTTTTTTCAAAAGAATTAATCATTGAATCCTAGTTAATTAGCATAGCTAGTTGGTACTAAAAAGGGTAAAATTCTACTTAATTGACTTCTTGCTATCTCAGAAAGGGTTTGGGTTAGGAAAATGAAACTTTCAGGGATGGTCTATAGGCTAAAGTATGTCCCGAGAAGGTATTTTAAAGTACCCACCTCCACTCCTTCTCCCTCTAGAGGGCCCTGACCTTTGATGCTCAATTCCATTTTATACGGTTTTAAAGATATGCAAATACATCTCCTAAATTTTGAAAAAAAACATTGGTATGGCTCAAAATTCTACTCAAATAACAGGAATTACATTTTCAAAACTGAAGGCAGAGAAAAAGCAACTAGCCTAGTAAATCATAATTAAGGTAAAATGTTGTTTTGTCAGAATTTCAATAGGTATAGACCTGTCATGTAGGCAAATTTCAGGACCCTCTAGAGGGAGAAGGAGTGGAGGTAGGTACTTTAAAACAGCTTCCCGGGACATACTTTAGCCTTTAGATCCATCCCTGAAAGTTTCATTTTTCTAACCTAAACCCTTTCTGAGATAGCAAGAAGTCAATTGACTAGAATTTTACCCTAAAAAGTTAAGAACTTCTATTGAACCACTGGGCCTAGGAGGAACAGGTTGTCAATTTTTGTGGTCTTACACCTAAGCTGGAACAAACAGGTATAGGGCAAAATTGAAGGGCATGATTTTGGCCTTTGCTTAAAAGTAAATACTTGGCAAGTTGATGCATTCAAGATTAAATGAGTACTGCCAGCCTCCATTAGGCTTAGTAAAAATTGTTAAGATCACTTGTGGAAAAGAAATCAGATAAGAAAAAATAAACTAAATATAGGCCTAGCTTACCATTCAGTTCCCTGTTTAATGGTTTTTCCAGTCAGAAGTTAGCAGCCCCTGCTGTTGCAATTGCATTGTTAGATTATAGCACCCCTCCTAATCTGACCAGATATAGCCTAGCTCTAGGCTACAGACTAAAGTCTGCTGATTTTTTTGCATTTGGCAATTTTTGATATCTGTTGCCTAGTCCATAATGCTAATTGAAGCCAAATTTAGAAAATAAACCAGAAAACTTTAAGATTGTAACTTGAGAATTACAATCCAGTTATTATTTCAAAAACTAGACTGGTGGTCTAATATTTGAACTATGAGTCTACCAAGCCCTTCAAAGATTTTAAATGAAAGTTACCAAGCCCTTCAAAATTTCTAAATGAAGGTTACCAAGCCCTTCAAATATGCATACAGTGATTACTTGCTGTTGTTAAACTACAGGAATTGCATGTCTGTGAATTGTCCATCAGATTAGTTCTTATCACTTGCTCCAACTAATAACTATGGCATTTATTTTTACCAAAGTAAATGCTTAGATCCATGTTTATATTAAAATGCATTCTTGTTTTTATAGATAGACTGAATTGCAGTCATTCATTACGTTTTTGTTGAAAAATTTTCTGACATTCAAGAGCAAAATGGTAACTAGATCCCTGACAGATATATTCATCATGATGAGAAGCAATGCTTTACAGGACAAAAATTTTTTCAGTAATAGTGAGGTAAGTATTTTTTTTTAATTGCATTGCTTTCTGATGATGAATGGAAGAAATATCAAACTAAAATGTAAGCATGAAGCTTATATTGCAGTATGTTCTATTCATTTCAACTTAGAAATCTGCAATTTGTTTATCAGAAAAATTCAACAAAAAAAAACTTACTAGTTCTATTTTTAATTTTGATCTGGTTAAATTTGCTGCTTTTTATCACTACACAATATACTTTTTTTCTTTCAATATTGTTTTATAAAAATTAGAGGGAAACTTATCTTTGTTTTCATGAAGATGCTTCTCATGTATAGTAATATTCCAATTTTTTACATTGTTGAAGGTAAATAAAACCTAGCCCAACTCAAGCAATAAATGTGTATATTATAGATATATAGCCAGGAAGGATCAAAAGCTTTTCATTTTGAAGCCCCCCTCTCCCCATAAAAAAACAAGGAAATTAGTTTTTTTTGATTAAATGCTAAACATTTATATTTTAGTTTTTAGAAAATGTCAAATCAGTGATCAAAATATTGCTCATTATTCCTTTATATTATTGATTCAGTTCAAAGAATTCAATTAATGGCAAAGTTGAATTCTTAAGCTAAACAGATTGAAATGTATGTTTTGGAGTTTTGATCCAAAGCTTAATGCTGATTTATCTTACTTCCTATTTCTTACTTCCATTTGAACATTTATACAATAGTAAAACAATCCAAGTTATAATCTATCCATTTTTCAAGCAAACAAATAGTTTATGTTCTGCTAATAAAATTAGAAGAAGTACATCATTTTGTCTTTAATAAATTTGAAAATGAAGTTGAGATTTTCAAATGAACATGCAAAATGGTATATTTTGAAAGAAAATAATAAATACAAAATTAAACAAACTTGCTTACAGCAGTAGTGAATATTGTTCAAATAATGGGAAAAGATACGAAGAAATTGATGGCAAAAGAAACAGCAAAAAAGCATGCAGCTCAAATGTACAAACACTGTAAATACACAACACAATGAAAGTTTGAAAAAAGTTCTTTGAAGGATTGGTCAATAGGATGAATGAGTTTTTGTGTGTTGAATCAATGAACTGATGAAATGAATTTGATATGTATTGACAGAATGAACCCTCAAAGAACAGAGCTTGCTGCTAATAATAATTTATTGTTGATTAAGACTGAAAGGAATTGAATAAGAATTCCAAAGATTTTTTTAGCACTGACTTGTATTACTTTAAAAATTAAACACAGCTGTTACATAGCTAATGAAAGCAATGTTTATAAATTTTTTTTTTTTTTTTTTTTTTTTTTTTTTTTTTTTTTTTTTTTTTTTTTGTTTAGGGAAGTAATTTGAATTTAGTGAATGGTATTGTAGTCCAATGATTACTTGAATAGGACTTTGGCAAGAACTTGACTTCTAGTAAAAGAGTAACCTCATAAATCAAAAACCTCATTCCTCACTAAGCTATAAGCTTGCTAATGAAAATAGTTATAAACTTATGAGTTGGATATTATCATTAGCTACTTCACATAGAATTTTTCAGTTGCTGGTGGGGGGGTCACATAAAGCTTTCAATTGGTGTCATATAATATTGATTATCAACAGTTTCTTGGCAACAGTGTTCTCACAGTCAACTTTACACCTGTAAAAATGAAGGAAGGCAAACACATAATTAATGGTATAAAGGGCTCTCCAAGTGGCAGTGACTTACTTAAAATGGATCTTGTTGAATGGGATTCTATTTCTCCTAGCTGTATATGTTCAATAAATATTGTTTTTGGTAAAGGGTTTTCTGTCCAACCTTTAAATGTTACCACCAATGTGCAAAGAATTTGCTGCTTTTTGTGCAAATGTTCATATCCGAGAGTTTTAGAAAAAATGTTTGTCCTTGAGGTTTTATTTGATTTAGAAGGCAATTGTGTACTCTTACCAACTCAATTTCGTTTCAGAAGTGAATAGACAGCTGAATATGCTATTGGGTGCCTTGCAAATGTAATTAAGGGCGTGTTTTAACAGTGGATATTATAGGGCAACTTTTTCTTTAGACATTGCAAAGGCAGAAATAGCAACAAAGAACAAACTGCCTTTCCATCATAAACAACAAGTAGAACAATAGAGAAATTTTTTATATAAGACAAGTATAATTCAATTAAATGGCCCTTGTGTTTCAGGGCTCAATCTTAAAGAATTGGGCCAAAAAGTCAAATTTTAGCTTATAGAGCTAGGATTTAGGAAGGGACGACCCCTTATGTATGAAATATGTTTCAAGTTTTAGTGTTGATCCTTACTTTCAGTTGAAGGGATTTTTTTTTATGATCGTTTTTTCAAATCATACCAGGAATTCTACCTCTTCTCTCCATGAAAAATTGCTACTGGAGAATCCCTTCTCCCTGAAAAATTCCTTCTGCAGAAAATTCTCCCATTAAAATTCACCCCGCCTAAAATTCCCCCTCCTGAAAAATTCTCCTCAGACCATTTCCTCCTCACTGGAAATTCCCTGGACAATGCCTGCATGAAAATTATCTTTTCTTTTGTTTGAAAACTTCTTTATTTAATTTCTGATTGTTCTCAAATCATGCCAGAAATTCCCCACATTGGTGAATTTCCCCCTCAACCCCCCTCCTCCTTGGAAAATTTTCATATGTTTCCCAGTAACAAAAACTAGATGTAAACAATATACAAATTGCTTCTCCCCTACCGAGTTATTTTTCTATCTCAGACAATTCTCCCCCCTCTTGTAGAAAATTCCCCCCACAAAATTTCTTTGTATTTCCCAATAACAGATATTATATGTAAACAATGAAATTTTCATTGGAAAATTTACATATGTTTCCCAGTAACAAAAACTAGATGTAAGCAATATACAAATTGCTTCTCCCCTACCAAGTCGTTTTCCTATCCACAGGCAATTCTCCCCCTCTTGTAGAAAATTCCCTCCACAAAATTTGTTTGTATTTCCCAATAACAGATATTATATGTAAACAATGAGAGAATCACATGACTTGTATTCATTTCATTTGGGGCTGCTGGGGGTCATCTCATCCCCTGAGGTATAGATATTGGACCTTTTAACCATGCAGAATCACAAATTTGTCTCTAAATTTTTTATCAGATATTATTGAGGAAAAATGGGCACAGGAAGGAGGTTAGTTCCTTTCCAATGTTTTTGGTCACAAAAAATTGTACTAGAACTTTCAATTTCCATTCAAACGAACCCCTTCCAATCTTTTAGGGTCATTGGTTTGATAAAATCATCCCTGGGGAAAAAAATAACAGAAAGATAAAATTTTCTTTTGACAAAAAATGAAAAATTGAAGCTCTACAATAGTTTTTTTTTTTATATGCTGAGTCTGATGGTGTGATTTGCATTATTATTGCTTGACTTTTTGGGGTCTTTTCCTTCTTTTTCGAAAATCCGGCAAATTTTTCATGGGTTGTAGCTTCTGATGGGTAACATTAAACTTATTTTGTATATTTAGAATCAGCATAAAAAGCCAATTCTTTTGATGTATAATTTGCCATTAAAACTCCTTAATTTAGAGTTTCAGCTACTATTGTATCAGGTTGCTCTTTACTTACTGTTCGTCACCATGAACTGTTGGATTCGTTGTTACAAAATTTAGGTCACCTATTTATCTCCAATTCTATATCCAACACTGGATTTTAGCAGTGCTTTGTTTTTACTTATTTAACCTTATATTTTCTTATTGTTTGTCCATATGGCTTGTAACATTTCCATCTATAACCAAACGTGTTAGAGATACTGAAAATAATTCTATTCATTTGATCTATAGTGTAACTTTGAACTGGATCAACAAGGGTCTTTTTTCAGCAACTAAAACCGTCACTAGCTGTTGTTTTGCAGCACTTTTACCCTTTGATTTGTATATACATGTAGAAAGATAATTTGTTACCACTTTGTTTCTCGGAATGCTTTATTCTATATGGGAATCTTGTAGTTACCTACAAAGATCTAGGGATCATCCTTTGGTCGTAATGGTTTGCATCAAGGTTCTCATTTAGATTTTTAGTATTTAAGCTATGGAATTCCTGCAATAGTGATCTAAAAGATATTCCCGACTTCAATGCTTTCAAAGAATTTAAAAGATTCTTCTTGTTCAAATTATGTTTTTTTTATTCATTTTTCCTTTACAAATATATATTTTTTTAAACTTATAAGTAGTTTTGCTGGTATTGATTTATCAAGTGCATGCTAATCCCCAAAGGACAAGCAATAATTTATGGCTCTTGAGAATTGGTTTTTACTTGAATATCTGTACATACTTTTAATTTGTTTGTTGAGTTGTTTGTTGTAAATTCCTTTATAGATAAATACTTCCAAAAACACACTTAAGAAAAGGTTAAAATGCCAGATATGATTAATGGCCAAAATCCAGAATAAGGGAAAACGAAAACAAATTTACCACAGCTTTCTAGTTTTTGCAGAAGTACTCTATTGAAAAGAAATTAATTTGTGAACAAATATTATATCCATGCAATGAAAATATTTTTTTTACTTTAATGCAGTTTTATAACACATCAAAACGTTGATTTTAAGTAACCCTCTTTTGTTTTAGTATAACATAAAGATAATAAAATCAATGTTTCTAAATTTGTTTCGCTTTAGAATTATGAGAGTTACATCTAGTTTTATCTGAGTTAGGTAAGCTCAGAGGACTCTAGTCATGGATTATTCAGCTAGAACCTGCCCAAAGTTTTGCAGCAAATTGGAGCAGGAGTGCTGACAACATGAGTATTGATAATTGTATGGGTTTTCCCCACGATGGTAACTAATGAAAAATCCGCCATCTGTCGAATTTGAACTCACTATCTCAGTTCATGTAAATTTAGCGAGGGGGATGTATTTTCCAAAATTTATGGGGAGGGGACTGTTAAATTAGTCATTTTTCCAGTTTGTTCAATGAAAATATCAAAAAGAGTATTTGCAATGGAAATACCCCAAAAGAACATTTTTTTTTATTTCTTTGGGGAGCACTTTATTCTAAGGATTGGGCAAAAGAGGCATAGTATCAATAGCACCCAACCAAGCATATTAGTGGCAACAAATCAAGAAAATTAGTGTAGGCCACAATATGTTTTCCATCCAATTATCATTGGTTGGACAATTGTTAGTAGGTGGGACTTGGTTATGCGTTCTGAATGTTAAATACTGGGTGTACAAAATCCATTTGTCATTTCTCAAAACTTTGTAGTTTCCATTTCCTCATGGTGTAATATTTTTCAGGGAATATATACTGACAGAACTGCTCTAATAGACCAGGAATTAGATGAAGTTCAAATCAATATACCCCCAGAATGGTATGAAGAGTTTGAAGAAGTTGAGTACCAAATTTCGAAAGTTAAGAACCGCCTTAAAGAATTGAAAGATCTTCAGAAACAACATTTTATCCGACCTCTTCTTGATGACACTTCTGAAGAAGATAGGCAAATCCAAGAAGTGACAAGGGAAATAACAAGGGTAAAACTTTTAACAGAGCATGCTAAATAATCTAAAATTAGTGATAAAATTTCCATTGGGATTACTTCAGTATACTTTCATCACCATGTCTTATGAGTATTTCAGTTAGTAAATTAGTGTTATCATAGCCAGCATATTATTATATATGATCAGTTTATTTTACGAGATCAAATTTTACTGTCGCTTTTCAACCCGCCTCTATAGTTCGACCCATTCTTGGACTTACCTTGTTGCCAGTTACCCAAAATTTAGCTAGTAACTACCCTCTTTTAATGTAAGGCATCGTTAGATTCCTCCTCATTAAACCCTTGTTTATTTTCTATTGATTTACACGTCTATTTTGCCCCCTCAATGTCCGTAAGGGCCAGAGTAATATTGCACTTTATAGGAAAGAATATACATCTGGAATAGTATTTCCGTTTGTGTCTGTGTCAGAGCATCTACAAAAATAAAAAATAGGCAAGTTGACAGGAAAGTGTTTCTTATAATACGTACATTTGTGATTTTCAATTTAGTTTCACTATTTTAAAAGGATAGATTTTGTCACCATATCTTCATTTTGATTTCATTTCATTCAAAAAATGCAGAAATTGAGGTAAATGTACTTGTCTACCAAATCTCAATTGAATCTCAGTATTTTTACTTTTCTATCGCTCCTTCGACAATTTATCGAAGAGGATACCAATCTTAGGTGACTAATCCCGTGTAAATCGATTAGAAATATTACAAATCCCAGATTATGCTTACCATGCTGTAGTCTACCGCTGTTCCCTCAGCATTTTTGCAACCTGTATCTACCCTGGTGATTAGACCTCCTTATCTTAGTAATAATTGCATGTTTGTCCTAGCTATAACAGGTTACTTTGGTCATGATAGAAGTAAGAACTTCATTTGGTTCTTATAATAGAATATTTGCATGTCTATCCAGCAGAAATGATTTCGTTGTTAATGTACTTTTAAAAAAGTTGTATTTTAGTCAAGGGTCTTCATGCGATGGGGGGAGGGGGTCAGGATGGCACAAAATTTCAACCCAACACCTTTAGTCTTTCCTAGGATTTTGAACATACACTTTGTTTACAGCCTTGATGCATATCATGTATTTTAATTTAGTTAGAAATACTCTTCAATATTTGAGTCTTAGTTTAATATCCATTGCCATTTGTGAGATAATCCTGACACACCATTTTGATAATCTGGAAACACATAATATTTTTTTTTTTTTTTTATTTAATTAAGCATTATTCTCAGCATTTCCCGAGGATTTCATCTTAATATGCACGACCATTTCTGAGATGTTGCAGGTCCACTCTTTTGACAACAAGGATCATTATAGTGTCTTTCAACATTCATCTCATCATTCCCTGAATGTTTTACCTTTTTACCCTTATCCGTTTTTGTGACACTAGATATGCCATTTTGACAACCTGGCCCCATGTTGCTTCTTTTGATTTAGATTAACATTCCCTAAAAGTTTCAAGTTCATATCCTTAGCCTTTTCTGAGATGTTGTAGATACGCCCTTTTGACAACCTGGATGCACATAGTTTCTTTTGATTTAGTTCAAAAATCCCCCATCCTCAACATTCCCTGAAGTTTCTGCTTTATACCCTTATCCATTCCTGAGATACTGTATATATGTCCATTTGTCATTTCCCTTTTTTTAAAAATTATAATTTTTTCATATTAGAGTCGAAAGGGTGTCCCCGGTACCTTTGAGAAGATCAATTATTGTAGCAAGACAATTTAAATTATGTTTTATATTGTTTTGTTGTATAAAACAATTAAATATTACTTTATACAATAATTAAACAGAAATATTGTCCTATATGAAGTATTTAAAGTTCAAACATCATTTTGTGCCCGTCAGTTCATGATAAAAGTGAGCCATTCTTATTTTTGTAATTTATAAATACAAGGAATATTCTTGAAAACAGTTTGTGAGGATATTTCAAGGAATATGAGGGCAATTGGGGAACGAGGTAATGGAGTCTTCAAATAAAACATACATCCCAAAGAAGTAATTTTTCAAGAGCTACATGTGATAAATCATCTTGAATATAATGATGCTGTTTTGGTTAATTGAAAACTATCTGTTTATCAAGATGGGGTCTCAAAATATTAGTTTTAGACCATGAAAATTGATTGTCTATCCTAATATTCTGATTCTCTGTCATTTTGACGCTCTTTAAACAAAACTTGATGTTTGGTGGCAGAAAGTTGTTGTGTACCCACATGTGCAAAGTTAGTTTGCTTAAAAATTAGGTAAATTTTATTTTTTCTAGACACTTGGGAAATGTTATGGTGGTTTAAACTCTGTTCAGAGCTGTTTACAACAATATAGTCCGGGATCTGTTGAATTCAAGTTAGCCAAAAACGTTTCCTCGTATCTAGTCAATGTTTTACAGTCTTTGAGTTGTGATTTCAAGTCGCTTCAGTCATCATACTTCATGAGTAAGTATAATCCAAGGTAAACATGTTGGGATTTAAATTTTATGAAAGCAGTTGTGTGTCTCCTCAATATTAACTCTGATTAGTTTAACAAACTATACATTTTTTGTTCTTTGAAATAGCTTTTTCTGGTTAAAATATACCTATAACTTCTCGGAAAAACATCCAAATATGGGAAACTAGCAGCAATGCTTGTTCGACGGCAGCCATAAAAAAGAAAAAGCGTGACGTATACTCCTGCATGGGTATCAGATAATAACTCTAACTAATTTCTTCGACCACACTGCTTATGAAAAATTGATTGAGTACTATTTGGTATTTATGTCCTGTAAGTCAACTTCTTATTGGGGCTGGTGGTGCTTTGGGGGGCGCCACCGCGACGTTTTGAGGTTATTTTGCTGAACTAACTGTGTCAAGCTGAACAAGTGGAGTTTTTGGTGCTCTGAGCTTCGTGTCATGCTGTCCCTGCTTGTGAATGTTTTAAGCTTCTTGCATCAAATTGTCTATGTGTTTAATATGTCTGTAACCTTTTGTTTCAGCAAAACTTTTTTATATAAGCTAGTAATTTCCTCTTGTGACTGATAATTATATATATATATATAACTAGCTGTTGGTACCATACGTATAACACCTAGTTGGTGGGGGCGCTTCGCCCCCCAAGCTCCCCCGCGCGCGTAAGTCGTTACGCGCCATATTAGTTACGCGCCATTGTAGTTGTGTCCCTGTGTCCCACCTGTGAATATAGATAGATATATATATATATGTTTTTAACTATGTAAAACTTGCGAATATACAACATTCTTCGCTTGCCCATTGTCTGTACATATAAATAGATTGTCATGTTTACCGACTCTTGAATATGCAACATATAATTGTCCATGGGAAAAACAATCCGTATTCAGATCTATACCTCATTATTCTAATGATTGCCCTTGAGCTTTGTTGATGATGGTTGCTAATCAAACATTCCCTGTGTCCCCATCGTCATTTATATTTTCCCCCTGTGCCCCCCGGCGTCCCCGTTGTAGTTGTGTCCCAGTCGTCATTTATAGTCGACAAACATGACGTCAGTCGACACACACGTCCCAGTCGTCATTTGTGTCCCGGTGTCCCAGTCTGTAATTTCTCTTTGAGTGTCCCGGTCGTCATTTATATTCCCTGTGTTTTTTTTTATTATTTTTATTTTTTTTAGTTTTCTTTTTCTCCTTTATTTTCCATTTTTTTCCCCTTTTTTAGTTTTTTTTTCTTTTTCAGTTTTTAGTTTTTTAGTTTTTTTATTAGTTTTTAGTTGTTTTTTTTCTTTTTAGTTTTTCTTTGTAGTTTTTACCTTTTTTTTAGTTTTTTAGCTTTTTTAGTTTTTTTTAGTATTTTCTTTATAGTTTTTTTTGTAGTTTTAACTTTTTTAGTTTTTTTCTTCTTTCGTATTAATGCTAAAGCCAAGGTTCGAACCTGGAACCTCTCGGACCTAGAACCTGGAACATAACACTTTACCAGCTCAGCTACTTCGGCTTGAATACATTTACCTTTTTTTTTTTTAGTTTTCTTTTTCTCCTTTATTTTTCAGTTTTTTCTTTTTTTAGTTTTTTTTTCTTTTTCAGTTTTTATTTTTTTTTTGTTTTTTAGTTTTTTTATTAGTTTTTAGTTTTTTTCTTTTTAGTTTTATTGCAGTTTTTACCTTTTTTTAAGTTTTTTTTAGTTTTTTTTCTTTTTTAGTTTTTTACCTTTTTTAGTTTTTTTTTAGCTTTTTTAGTTTTTTTTTATTCCCTGTGTCCCGGTCTGTATATACATTTGTTTTTGAATTGGTATATGATGAAATAAATTTTGTGTTTTTTTCTTTTTTTTCTTTTTAGTTTTTTTTTGGTTTTTACATTTTTTTTTAGCTTTTTTGGTTTTTTCTCTTTTTAGTTTTTTTGTAGTTTTTACCTTTTTTTATTTTTTTTATTTTTTTTGTTTTCTTTTTCTCCTTTATTTTTCAGTTTTTTCCTGTTTTTAGTTATTTTTCTTTTTCAGTTTTTAGTTTTTATGGCACTTGGTATTAACCAAGTGACATATGGCAATCGCAAATTCTGTCTGTCTGTCGGTCCCGGTTTTGCTACTTTAGGCACTTCCAGGTAAGCTAGGACGATGAAATTTCGCAAGCGTATCAGGGACCGGACCAGATTAAATTAGAAATAGTCGTTTTCCCGATTTGACCATCTGGGGGGGGGCGGTTAATTCGGAAAAAATGAAGTATTTTTAACTTATGAGCGGGTGATGGGATCTTAATGAAATTTGATGTTTGGAATGATATTGTGTCTCAGAGATCTTATTTTAAATCCCGACCAGATCTGATGACATTGGGGGGAGTTGGAGGGGGTAAACCTAAAATCTTGGAAAACACTTAGTGGAGGGATCGGAATAAAACTTGATGGGAAAAATAAGCACAAGTCCCAGATACATGATTGATATAATCGGAACGGATCCGCTCTCTTTGGGGAGGTTGGGGGGGGGGGGGGTAATTCTGAAAAAATAGAAAAAATGAGGTATTTTTAACTTACGAACGGGTGATCGGATCTCAATGAAATTTGATATTTAGAAGGATATCGTGGCTCAGAGCTCTTATTTGAAACCCGACTGGATCTGGTGACATTGGGGGGGGGATTGGGAGGGGGAAACCTAAAACTTGGAAAACACTTAGAGTGGAGGGATCGGGATGAAACTTGGTGGGAAAAATAATCACGAGTCCCAGATACATGATTGACATAACCGGAACGGATCCGCTCTCTTTGGGGTAGTTGGGGGAGGGGTTAATTCTGAAAAATTAGAAAAAATGAGGTATTTTTAACTTACGAACGGGTGATCGGACCTCAATGAAATTTCATATTTAGAAAGATATCGTGTCTCAAAGCTCTTATTTTAAATCCTGACCGGATCTGGTGACAATGGGGGAAGTTTGGGGTGGGGGAACCTAAAATCATGGAAAGTGTTAGATTGGAGGGATCGGGATGAAACTTGGTGGGAAAAATAAGCAGAAGCCTGACATACGTGATTTACATAATTGGAACGGATCCACTCTATTGGGAGGGGGGGGGTTAATTCTGAAAAAAAGAAAAAATGACGTATTTTTAACTTATGAAGGAGTGATCGGATCTTCATGAAACTTCATATTTAGAAGGACCTCGTAACTCAGATCTCTTATTTTAAATCTCAACCGGATCAAGCGTAATTTTGGGGGGGGGCAGTTGGGGGACCGGAGATCTTAGAAAATACCTAAAGCGGTGAGATCAGGATGAAACTGGATGGGAAGAATAGAAACCTGTCTAAGATACGTGACTGATATAACCGGACCGGATCTGCTCTCTTTGGTGGAATTGGGGTGGGGGGGTAATTTTGAAAATTGAGGTATTTGTAACTTACGAAAGGGTGACCAGATCTTAATAAAATTTGATATTTAGAAGGATCTTGTGCTTTAAAGTTCTAATTTTAAATTCCAACCAGATCCTGTGACATTGGGGGGAGTTGGAGGGGGAAACCGGAATTCTTGGAAAACGTGAAAATTGGGGTATTTTTATCTTACGAATAGATGATCGGATCTTAATGAAATTTGATTTTTAGAAGGAATTCATGTCTCAGAGCTCTTATTTCAAATCCGACCAGATCGTTTGACATTGGGGGGGGGGAATCTTGGAAAAACACTTGGAGTGGAGGAATCGGTATGAAGCTTGGTGGATAGAATAAACAAATGTCCTTGATACGTGATTGACAGAATCGTACTGGGTTCGCTCTCTTTGGGGGAGTTGGGGGGAGGGGTTCAGTGATTTGGCGAGTTTGGTGCTTCTGGACGTGCTAGGACGATGAAAATTGGTAGGCGTGTCAGGGAGCTGCACAATTTGACTTGATAAAGTCGTTTTCCCAGATTCGACCATATGGGGGGCTAAAGGGAGAGGAAAAATTAGAAAAAATCAGGTATTTATAACTCACGAGTGGGTGATCGGATCTTAATGAATTTTGATATTTAGAAGGACATCGTGACTCAGAGCTCTTATTTTAAATCCTGACCGGAATTAAGCCTCTTATTTTCCTTTTTAAATCAATCTATTGATTCATAGAATTTTGTTAGAGCTCATACCATATGATCTCTTGGCTCTTAGCTCTTCTCCTCTCGTCACAAGTGCTATATCAGCTCTTAGCTCTTGTTTTAGTTTTTTTTTAAGTTTTTTTATTAGTTTTTAGTTGTTTTTTTTCTTTTTAATTTTTTGTGTAGTTTTTACCCTTTTTTAGTTTTTTTTATTTTTCAGTTTTTTATTTTTTTTTAGTTTTTTAGCTTTTTTAGTTTTTTTAGTATTTTCTTTTTAGTTTTTTTTGTAGTTTTTACCTTTTTTAGTTTTTTTCTTCTTTTGTATTAATGCTAAAGCCAAGGTACGAATCTGGAACCTCTCGGACCTAGAACCTGGAACATAACGCTTTACCAACTCAGCTACTTCGGCTTGAATACATTTACCTTTTTTAATTTTTTTTTATTTTTATTTTTTTTAGTTTTCTTTTTCTCCTTTATTTATCAGTTTTTTTCCTTTTTTTAGTTTTTTTTATTATTCAGTTTTTAGGTTTTTTATTAGTTTTTAGTTTTTTTTTTTCTTTTTAGTTTTTTTTGTAGTTTTTACCTTTTTTAGTTTTTTTAGTATTTTTTCTTTTTTAGTTTTTGGTTTTTTATCTTTTTTTTGTTTTTTTAGTTTTTTAGCTTTTTTAGTTTTTTTAGTATTTTCTTTTTAGTTTTTTTTTGTAGTTTTTACCTTTTTTAGTTTTTTTTCTTCTTTTATATTAATGCTAAAGCCAAGGTTCGAACCTGGAACCTCTCAGACCTAGAACCTGGGACATAGCGCTTTACCAACTCAGCTACTTCGGCTTGAATACATTCGTTTTTGAATTGGTATATGATGAAATAATTCAGACGTCATATGCGGACAGACAGACAGACACACAAACAAACAACTTTTATATATATAGACTATACTATAATTACTTGCATAATTGCTATAATTTTAGAGACGTAGCTATCCATAATAGTACTAACCGGTGGAAAACACCTTTTTTTTGGAATTTCAAAATTCTGTTAAAGTTCTAATTAAAACAAAGATAAATGTTTGTGTAATTGCTGCAATTTTGATACCAAAGAGCTGAAATTAGTCGAGTACAATTTGACTTTTACGTTTAGTTTTTAATATGAAATAGGAACATTATACCCAGTCGGGTTTTAAGTTGTTTTTTTTGTACATCAGTCCTTTAAAGTTCACAAAGTAAGTGATTGAATGAAATACTTTGACGCTGAGACAGCCAAGAGGGCATGAAGTGGACTTGGTCAATTTGGCTTGCAAACAGCCAGTCATATCTTTCCTTAAACCCTATTTTATTTCATTAGGGCTGCAATCACGTGAAGACAGAACTGCCAAGTATTTTAAAGAACCTCAGCCTATATTGGGCCAAATGAAACTTTTTGAAGGAGACATTTATGAAGATATCGCAGTTGATACCGTATCACCGATGCAACAGTTACTCCTTTTGGAAGAAGATGTAGCGTTTGCAGAGCAGCGAGATAGAGAAGTGGCGAATGTTGCCAAGTCTATTCAAGATATGAATGTGATCTTTAAAGAAGTGGCTCAAATGGTCTCAGATCAGGTAATAATCTTGTTTTGTTTATAGATTAAATAAAAAAATAAGTTTTTCAAGTGAAAGTAAGGAGCAACATTAAAACTTAAAACGAACAGAAATTAGTACGTATATGAGGGGGTCGCTTTCTCGTCAATACCTCGCTCTTTACGCTAAAGTTCGAATTTTGTCCCGGTTCTATAAGAATGACTCCTGAACTACAAAGGCGTTTAATTAAAATAAATAGCTTTTTTAAAAGTTCTAAAAACTTTAGGGGTAAACAGCGAGGTATTGACGAGAGGGTGACCCTCCCCATATACGTAATAGTTTCTATTATTGCTAAGTTTTAATGTTGCTTCTTAATTTAAGTTAAAAATCTTGTTTTTGTATTTAATTTCTGATCGTTTTTTAAATAATTCTGTGAAATCTGGCTTTCTCTCCATGGCAAATTCCCTTCTCCCATGAAAAATCCATCCATGAAAAGATCCTCCCACGTTATTGTACATAGGAGCTTGAAACCTCTACATTTATGCTCTCTGCTTTGCTGAATCTGATGGAGTGATTTTTATTAGCATCAATTGATATTTTGGAAGTGTCCCCCCTCCCTTTTTTTCAAAAATTGGGCGAATTTTCTCAGTCTCGTAACTTTTGATGGGTACCATTAAATTCGATGATTTTTACATATTTTGAATGAGCATCGAAATTCGATTCTGTTTATGTGTCTATTGTTATCAAAACTCATCTTAGAGTTTCGGTTAATATCGGGCCATGTCCCTCCTTTATTATGGTTCGTTACAAGGAACTGTTTGATATGGTCATTTTTGTTTTCATAGCTCCCAAAACAAAAGAAGACATTAGACCTATTTTTACTATCACTTGAGAGTGGTTTTTATGATTTTTTCTTAAGTGAGAATTGGAATAAAAAAAAATAATTTGCAAGATCACATTGTTTTCCTGAATGGTGTGGCAGAATGGTCTGGTACATGTGTCTATAACACGTAAGATTATATTTGGTAGTCTCTGTTTTACAGACACTTAGGCAGTTTCTTTTTCGCGATCATGGTCAGTCTTCCCGTTACCTTCGATGAAACAAATATGCCCCTGGCAACCCCCCCCCCATTGATGAAAGCCTACCTATATAGTATAAAGAAGCTTTCTAAACTTGAACACACTTAAAAGAACTGACCAATTTATGGCTCGTTCAAGCTTTCTATCGATTTTGTCGATCTTGTTTTTATTTTATTTCATTTCTTACTTTATTTCATTTTAGATTTTATTTTCCATTATATAACTAAATGCTTTTTGTTTTAATCTAGAGAAAGTTGGTACTATACTCCATCATTCCCTGGCAATACCACCAGCGGTAAAAGGCCCTCTTGAATAAGTATCTCGCATTTTCGAGTTCATTTAAAAATATATGAAGTGCACCCTTCTGCTTGAATACGATGATATATTTTAAAAAATTTTCGCAACATAATTGTTCTGTTGTCAAGTTTTCAAATAGGATGTCAACTATAAGCGCCTTTTTTTCATTAGATTAGTGTTAATTGTGTTAATGTGTAAATGTGTTAATTGTCTAATAAAAAAAGATCATCAGTGGAATTATGTATTACTTCTCTGACCTTGGGTTTTTTAATGGAAATCTTTAAAAGCTCTTAATCTAGCCATGGGTGCAGCAGTAACTACAACATAGTAAAGAGCGATTACTGGTAAAGCCTCAAGCTCACGCATGTCATCATTTTGGCCAATCAGTTTTGTTCCCTCTTTTGCAAGCATTATTAATTAGCTGAGAATGGTTGTGGTAGTTGTGACTCGTGTGGGGATCGTCTTTAAATCTCGTCGCTTAAGAGAATATTAAATATCTAGTCATTTAAACAATACACAAGTTATCTAAATTACATATGTAGAAATTATTTTATTGTTTTGTTAATAATTTCCTTGAAAATGCGGGTGTTTTCCTCTGAGAACCTGAAGTAAAGACGAACCAATACTGAAGTAAATCACCATTACTTAAAGCAAGACTTTAATCACTACCAAATTTTTGAAATAAAAAGGATTTTCTGTACTTTGGCCTTGCATTGAATCTAAGATAATGTAACCACTTTTTATATCATAAAAGGGTAAAGATTCTCCAAAGCCCTTGATGGCGCAAAGAGCGTCGACTATTATCGACGTTCCAGTTTCCATCATGCTAATTTAGTAAATTTTTTTTCTTTATTTTTTTTATATTCCGTATTTTGCCTTCCGAACTACATCTAATTACTTTATATTCAATAAAAAAAATTGGAAACAGTTAATTTAAAAAAAAAATCAGGCTGGATCCAAAGGAGACTAAACTTTTAGGTAAATTTTAATTTCAAACAGTTCGTGGTAACGAACTGTAGTAAGGAGCGACCCGGCTCAGTAGTAAACAAAACTCTAAAAAACGGAATTTTGATACTAATAGATACATCAAAAGAATCAGGTTTTAATGCTGATATTCTTACCTATCAAAAGTTACGAGTCGGAGAAAATTTGCCTTATTTTGGAAAATAGGGGAAAATATCCCCATACTGTAGAAGTTTCAATCTCCTGTCTACAAAAATGTCGAATTTTGTATTTTTTTGCCAGAAGACCGATCACGGGTGGGGGCTTTTTTTAAGTGACCAAAAAAAATTGGAGGGCACCTAGGCCCCCTCCCACGCTCATTTTTTCCCAAAGTCACCGGATGAAAATTTTGAGATAGCCATTTTGTTCAGCATAATCAAAAAACGTAATAAATACGTATTTGGAGTTAACTTACTCCCCCACAGTCCCCGGAGGAGGGGCTGCAAGTTACAAACTTTGACCATTGTTTACATATAGTAATTGATATTAGGAAGTGTACAGACGTTTTTAGGGGGATTTTTTCTGGTTGGGGGTCGAGGGGAGGGGGCTACGTCGGATGATATTTCCAAGGAGAATTTATCATGGGGGAAGAGAATTTCGGTGAAGAGGACGCAGGATTTTCTAGCATTCTTAAAAAAAAAAACAATGAAAAAATAAATATAATAATTAATATTATATTATTAATTATTAATATTATTAATTAATAATATAATATTATTAATTATATAATATTAATATAATATTAATATAATTATATAATATATAATATTAATATTATTAATATTATATTATTATATTAATAATTAATATAATAATTAATATTAAAAAATAAAAATAAATAAGTTTTTTCAACTGGATGTAAGGACACCATTAAAAATTAAAACGAACAGAAATTATTACGCATACGAGGAGGTTCATCTCCTCCCAAATACCTTGCTCTTTACGCTAAAGCATTTTTTGTAATTTCAACTATTTATTCTACGACCTTTGTGATTCAGGGGTCATTCTTAAAGATTTGAGATAAAATTTAAGCTTTAGTGTAAAAAGCAAGGTACTGACGAGGGGGCGAACCCTCTCATATACGTACTGAAAATATACGAATATAGAAGCGCGTCACGTATGTTAATTCCTAAGTTACGTATTTTTGCTCCTAGCAAAAACGTTCGTAAAAAAATTAAAAGTTCTAAGTTACCTTTTTAAGTAACCAAAAAATTGGAGGGCAACTACGCCTCCTCTCCCAACCCTTTTTTCTCAAAATCATCCCATCAAAACTATGAGAAAGGCATTTATCCAAAATAAAATTAATATGCAAATTTCGTTTTAATTATTCATGTACGGAGAGCCAAAATCAAAACATGCATCAATTCAAAACGTTCAGAAATTAAATTAAAAAAAAACAAGTTTTTTCAACTGAAAGTAAGGAGCGACATTAAAATTTAAAACGAACAGAAATTACTCCGTATATGAAAGGGGTTGTTACCTCCTCAACGCCCCGCTCTTAGCGCTAAAGTTTTTTTTTATTGTTTTAAAAAGTAGAGTTATGAGAAAGGGTCAAACTTTAGTGTAAAGAGCCGGGCGTTGAGGAGGTAACAGCCGCTTTCATATACGGAGTAATTTCTGTTCGTTTCAAGTTTTAATGTCGCTCCTTACTTTCAGTTGAAAAAACTTGTTTTTTATATTTAATTACCTGTATTCTTTGGTAAACTCTCTCTTAACCAAGACCTCCAGTTAGCCCTTTTCCTTTTGGTATTGCCCAAAGGGCATAGGAAACTTGCAAATGCAAACTGGCGCTAGTATCGAAAAGAAAAATCAACAACACCGTCTAACATTTGGTGAATTTGTTTGACCTAAAGTTGTCTCATACGTTTCTTTTTTAAGTATTTTAAAATGCACAAGATAATAAAGAAATCAAAATTCTATTGTCAAAGCCTTCCAGTTTAAGTTCAAATAGCCTACTTAGCCTGCCATTTTCCCAAGCTAACCTAGGCCTGCTTTGTGCAGACTGGATATTAACTTAAAAAACTTAAAAATAAAAAATACGGATTAGCAATGCTTACAGAAAAATTTTGGCTTTAATCATTTTTGTTGTACATTAATCATGTCAAATATAATTTTCTTGGAAATTTCCCACTTCTTAATGAAGCGGCCAGACAATGCACTGCAATTGGCGGCAGTAATTTTAATCCCTGTCTGTAGAATAAACTGTCGCCGATTTAACTTATACGGGGGTATCATCTCCAATCTTGGAGGTAGCTCGTGTTCGAAAATTCTTTGAAACTTTTGGAATTTGCTTTTTCATGCCTTTAACACCCTGTTGTTACGCTGAGAATTCTACATTATCTAATTATTTTTATATTTACTAATATAGGTTAGAATTAATTAATTTAGATGACGTATAAGGAATTCTTTCATAGTTGATGGTCATCTTACAGAACCATAACATGATAATTTATTTCATGTAGTAAACTAAGGACAGAAACGAGTCACCATATTGAGGCCAGAATTTGATTGAAATGCTGAGGTCATATTGTGGAGGTCACCGGGTAATCCCCTGACCCCAAATATAAATACAATACGCAGCCATGCTTTGCTAAGTCAGACACTTTCTCGGTTGAATCCCCTACCGATAATGACCATGTGAAAGGCTTTTGTTCTTGCTCCTCCCCCCCCCCAAATCTCTTACATAAAAGCTTTCTGGCTAAATTATTGTAGAACTGAAATGTCACCATATAATTTGCTTAGTACATTGAATCATACTCTTTCCTGACTATTGCTGACAATCTATGGCTGTAGAAATAAAAAGAAGAAGAGAACAATGTTGTGGAAAGTCGTCTAAATCAGCTTTTTAACCCAGTTTTTTCTTTAGCTTGTAAGGTTTGTTAGCTACTTTATCTAGAGGTTGGGATGGATAAGACACCCTGTATTTTTTCAGCCTTTGCTGTCTACAACTACCCTAGGTTCATTCAGCTGATTTTTCAGGGAATACCGGGTGTTTTTGCGTGTACCTTAGATTACAATCGTTTTCTTTTTGTTGCAAGTTCATGCGTCATAACAATTTAATTGCGCTGAAATTATTCAGCTGGGCCACTTAACGAGAAATCCCTTTTAAAAGGGCTTTCCACTAGCTCACGTTTTTTTAGTTATACTGTCTGCATGTGACCGGACGGAATGATCGATTTGATATAAACAGTTCTACGTTTTTAACTCGCTTTGTTCAAGTCACTGACTTGTCACATTGTTTGTCACATAAATTTGTAAATTCATATTTTCACCACTTATGAATGTCCAATTACTTCCGAATTTTAATAGTATTAAGTACTTCCGACGACAGTGCAATTTCATAATATGAAAGTCCTCCCCCTTTTTTATACTCCCCGTTGTATAAATAATACAACATAAATTGGTGTTTGGGCGCAGCAAAGAGTATAAAACAAACATTGGTAAACAAGACTTGATAGTCCAAAGGTAACAATACTTTCCTCTGTCCGTGATAACTTAGGTTCGAATAGGTTATTAAAACAGGTTATATTAGGTTATAAAAGACAATTTCCGTCTTATAGATAACTAAAGACTGTTTAGCCATAGAGAAAACTAAAAGCTGAACATAATGAATATATGCTACAAAAAAAAAGGAGAAAAAACGGTCTCAAAATGAACTAAAAAGTACAATTTTTTCTCCCGAGAATCTACGACTATAAGTGAAAAAAGTTGACGTCAAATGGATTGGGCTTTACATTGCTTCATCTTTTTAACTCGTTTTCCTTAGGTCGCCGACTTCTTTTATTTATGCATTTCTAACTTAGATGCATATATTCATTCATTTATTCACTTATATTCAAAGATTCTCAAGCAAAAAAAAATAGCTTTTACTTTTTAGTCCATCTCGGAAATGGGTTCACTCAACTATATGAACCCAGAGCTAACCAATTAGATTGAAAATGTGGCGGAACTCGATTTTCAAACAAAATGATTAGTTCTTAAAGCAAGACACTACTACTATTACTAATAACTCTGCAGCGCCAAGCCGCCTGTGGCCAACACAGCTTTGCATGCTCTTCTATCATCCAGTCTATTCAAACCTTGCCTATGTTCTTTAGATCTTTCCTTACGCCTAGTTCCCGCTCCCTACAGGTATGACCTGATTATTTTTTTTACCCCAGATTGATGACCGAAAACGACAATCTTTGTCAATCTCTAATCCGTCATCTGTAAAATTTGTTCTAGCCATCTTTTCTCTCATTATAGTCCTTGAAAGTGGGATAGAACCACATTTTACGTCACTATGTTGGTTTGGTATTCCATCAGTCAGAGGGCTACCCAAAATTATTTGTAGACAATTCCTCTGGAAAACATCTAAAAAAAAAAATCCGTATTTCAGAACGCCCACATTTCAGAACTGCACTTGACCATTGCCATCACTGTAGCTTCCAATGTTCAAATCTTGGTTCGTAGACCTATCTCCCTATTTTTCTAAACTTTTTTCAACTGTGGAAAAAAAAACACTTTTGGCCTTGGCTAATCTACTTTTTATATCTTCACTTCATCCACTATCCTAATTAATAATACTACCTAGGTAAATGGTCTACCTATTCACTTTCTAGGGCAAATGGGCAAATTCACTTTCTAGGGCAAATGGTAAATACTAATGTTATTATTTGAATATCATCGCTGTATTCTTTAATATTAACTTTTCCAGGGAACTGTCTTAGACAGGATTGACTACAACATCGAAAATACAACTTTGAGTGTCGGACAAGGCGTTGTGCATTTGAAGAAAGCAGAAACCTACCAAAAAAGCGCATGGAAAAAGAAATGGTGTCTGATCCTGTTTGCTATTTTAGTTGTCTTAATGATTCTTATTATTGCTATTGAAACATAGTTAGATCTTCAATGTATTTGTGCTTTGAATTTTAATTTATCTTTATTTATTTGAAATCACAGGTAACCTAACCTGAAAATCTATGTTGGATATAGTAAGATAGTTGCATAACATGCTTTTGAACTAATAAAAAAGGAAATTACCTATGAATTTTAATTCTTTGATTTGAATTTTCCACTTGTAAGTTTGTGCTCCAAGAGTACAAGCCAATATTACTCCATTGCTTAAACCCGTTTTCGGTACGATAGTTGAAAATTTATGTCAGTCACTGGATTCTTTCGTTTTTTTCGAGATTTTTTACAATAAAGTTTTGTTTTGGATCTGACTTATTGAGTTCAATTTTTTTTCTCCATCTGTCTGGAGATAGCTGGACCATGCCTTTCAGGAATCTTAATTTCCATTAATTTTAGAAGTTCCGGTTAGGGGTATTGTATCTCTTTTCGTATAGGTAAAAACAGGGCTGTAATCGACTCCGACTCCAGACATTTTCAATATACCGACTCCATTCAGGGAAAATTTACTAAAACCGACTCAGCAGCCCTGTTTTAAAGCTGGATTTAACTATATTTTATATAATAGCTATAACCGACTCCGACTCCAAACATTTTCAATATACTGACTCTAACTCCAACTCAATTCAGCCAAAATTTATTAAAATTCTGACTCCACAGCCATGGTTAAATTCTCGAATTGAACTGAATATCCTGGCCATAACAATTTCAGTGGTTTGTTTGGATTGCATGGTCCGGTATGGCTTAAACAGCTCGATATGAAAAATCTTAGCTAAATTTGGCAAAATTACCACGCATAAGGTTTGCACGTCGTGATCACGGTTTGCTAAAAATTTCCTGTACCATTGGGTTAGTTTTTCCATAGAGCCTCATACGCTTCAAAATGCATTGCCACTGATATTGGTAATTTCAGTAATTCTATCGCAACCAATGGTTTCAATAAAGTGTAAAGGACAAAAAAATAAGGGACCAAAGGTTTCAATAAATGGAGGATTTTCTAAAATCCAGAAATAAATATGATAGTTCTCTGTGCAAAAAGCCTTTTTTAAACCTTGTCTACCTCTCGCCTGAAGAATTTACTGTGGGTACCTTAGTATGGCGATAATTTCAGATTATTGCCGTATCATATCTTTTTTAAATGTCCTGTTACACGCTGTGTATTGATTTTTACCTCAACATGTCATGAAGTCCGATTCACACTTACACAGACTCACATTACTCCAGCACCGAAACCACTGGTACCTTCCTTGTTTTTTTTTTTTTTTTTTTTTTTTTTTTTTTTTTTTTTTTTTTTTTTTTTTTATCGTTAAATTCTTATTAAGGCCTTGAAAAGTAAGTGATCTAAACCTCTCTCAGTTGAAGTGACCAAGAATATTTAAAACATGTGGGAAGCTAGGATTGAGCGGTATAACGCGGTTCAAGCGAAATTAAAAATTGACAACACTACAGTGTAAATTACGACGGAGAATATACTGCTTTTTTATTCTACAAACGATAAAGAAGAAAATTCAATGAGGACACTTTGAAAGACAATTGTAAAAAAGAATTGAAAACAAGTTCATTATATCAAGGGAATACGCTCTTTTTGTATAAAGTCAAATATTATGTCTGCTCAAAAACAAGCTAACCATGCTAGAAACCTGAAAGTTTCTTCAGAATCCTTTAGAACCATAAGAATGCAGAATTAAAAACAAAAAATACAAAATAATCGCCTTTCACTTTTTGCTACCTCATGTACTGGATCTACTAGCTTTGGTTGGTTGGTCAGGCCTTGAGCCACGTCCTTTTTTTTAGCTTATGTTTCTCGAAACTTTATGGCCTTGTTCATGCCGATTCTTAACGCAGATATGGCTTCACTATTATATTTAGATTCCACGATATGGTATGAAAAGTAATTTTTGGTATACAGTGGATGAAACATTGTCTCGCTGATGGTTGATATTCTCTTTCTCTTGTAAAGTAAAAACGCGACTCCAAATGGTAACAGGGATACAAATCCAATCAAGCACTCTATGAGCCTTCTTACCTATTTCAATCCATAAGGAGCGGAATTTTAGGACGGCTTTAGCCCTCCTCCCTCTACAACATCCTTTGTTTAAACCTTTTCTAAAATATAAATGAAGACAAAATTCGGGATAGCATTAATGGTGTTTATTAGTGCAAGATATTGTATAAATGTAAATATGAACAATAAATAAAATCACTATAAGCCATGATATATAAACATCTAATTAATATGTATAACTTTTTAGGAGATTTTCTTATCGTAAGGCAGCTAACGCAGCTAGAAATAGCTGATTGAATAGCATTGGCAGGAGCTTAAAAATAGTATTTCATCTAAAGCTGAAATCTATGACTCAATTATTTTGACGTTAATCAATTCTTCCAATTTATTGGGTAATTTCTTAAAATTTAAAAATGTAAGAAAAAGTACATATCGTAAGTTGTAGTATTTTGTATTATATCACAGTTGAAATAATATCGAGAAAAAAATACGAATATTTATGCTTCCACAACAAATCGTACTAAGCCTTTAAGGTTATAAGGATCGAATTCAAAGGTTTTCAATAAAATTTTATTAGAAAATAACCACAATCTCTTTGGGCTCGAGAAAGAAACATACACTATTGACGTGCAAAATCACGTTTCTAGTTTTTTTTATACAATAGTAAGGTAGGGATAGTCGAAACACACGTAAGTTCCTGACTTTCAAAACAAACCTACAGATTTTTCCTCGTTTTATGAAAAAGAAGGTACAACATAATGAAAAATATGTTGACAGAAAGTATTTTCATTGGCTAAACAAATGAACATCCATTTAGACGGTGGCAAGAAAAACAGGGCATTAGAAAATGAGCATGTTTTGCAATCTATTGAATTAAAGATGCATGTATTCTATAACTAAAAGTCTGGTCCAATATAAGCCTTTAAACATATGGAACGTCTGTAACCCTAATTCAATATGCCTTGAAATAAGCGTAAATTATGGTCTATGTCCCTTTTTTTCGAGCAACTACTTTCAAAACATCTTACATTTTTTTTCTTAAACAAAAACATAACAATTAAACATAACCATGATATGATGGTCCCACATAGGTGCATACACTTCGAAGATCAATGAGGGTAGCTTAAAATTTTCCTAAGGGAGGGGGTCAAATGCCTTAAAAAATACGTGTTCAGTCCAAGATTCCAATTGTCCTAGGAGAGGGAGTCCTCAAGACCAGTTTTAGAACGAGTCCCCCCGCCCCCTATGAACGGGCGTGTTGGTAGAATATTTTACAAACGAGATATTCTTATATTTCCGGTAAAGCACTAAACTTTCGAAATTCTTCTGCTTATACTTTGGGCTATAGATAGTGCAGAACCTTGGGCGAAGCGCACAAAATTATCCCCTATAAGAGGTCCCATAGCGTAAAGTCCTTGCTGAGTCACACATTCCATGCTAAAGCAATCCACAGCGACGGAATTACCCATTGTTGTTACATAGGCATCTGGTATAAATCCTAATCCAAGACCTGATTTTGGCATAAAATTTAAGTTTGGTCTTGAGCCAATTAATAGTATCACATAAGAAACCTTTATTTTGCCACTCGATAAAGGTCCTTGAACTAAAACAGTTTTCTCAGGTAAAATTTTCACAACTTCATGTTGAGGTAGAGATCTGTATCCGGGATAATTCTCGCCACCGTCAACCATCATTTGGTAAACCTTGTGGTATTCAGGGTACATAGTTGGTGGCAACTGGCGAAAAATCAGAGCTGGATCTGCAACACCTCTCCGAAAGCTGTGAATAACAGGTATCGAATAGTGGCGTGCCGCAATAACAGCGTCTGCAGCACTTAGACCCGCGCCAACGATCAAAACTGGATCAGATTTATCGTTTAACTCTCCAGAATCCAGCAATTGTTCAAATGTATTAAGTGATTTGAGAACAAATGGCGAGTTTTCGCCACTTACCCGTAAGCTATTTGGAATGTCATTACCACCAACTGCTAACACAACATTTGGTGTCAAATAACAGAAACTCTTCTTAGTTTGTTCAGAGAAGCCGTGTACTTCCCATATTTGGTTATTTGTAAGAAGCTCACACAAGTGAATTTCACGGCCAAAAAAATAAGGTTCCTCACAGGCAAGACACCGAACGTTTGTAGCTTCTGGCCTCGAAACCTTACGCACAGAGGTGACAAAATTGCCATTTTTAAAATATTTACGCAGTCCTTTTCGTTCAACATAGTTTGAGTAGTAGTTTGCAACTGTAGACACAGAGGCCCGAGAATCTCCAGATTTCATTGAATCGCGAAGGGGCAGATCAGGCAATTCCATCCATGATCCCAAACTTATAGTCAGAATGTGGCCGTCCATTGCCTGAAAAAAATAATGATTAAAATTATTTTACTGTATGCATAATTTTGGTGGCTTAACTTTAGTAAAATTTAAATATTATGAAGTCTGTACATTTCTTTTTATTAAAAACAAAGAGACGAAACCCTTGATAAGACATTGGATTTTGGAACTGTACTTAATTCTAAGGTATTCAGGTGAATCAGATTCAGAAATAACTGGAAATATGTAATTAAATTTAGTCTATTGTTTCCAATTGATTCAGATTCAGAAATAACTAGAAATATATACTGGATTTTATTCTAATGTATTTAGACAATCTAAATTCAGAAATATCTGGAAATATTACTCTGTTTCAGGTTTTATAATAAACAAACAAGACCCATTAGTTTCTTATTAGATAGGTTTAGAAACTAAGTTTTTGCATCATTCCTAGTATTTTTTTTTTTTTTTTTTTTTATCACAAGCAATCCAATGTTTATGCTGAGCTGAAACTGATATAAATCCTGAATTTTCATTTTAGACTCTCTACAATTGAAAATGATAATAAATGATATAAATGAAATGATAGCCTTAAAGATAATTTTTCCTTTTTCATGCTTCGATTAATAATTTTATTATTGACTTCATCACACGCCAAAAACGGACTACACTTTAGAAACTCAGGTAACCACATTTTACAACACTATTTTCAGGTTAATGGCAAGTTCTTGAAAGCCACGCTGTTCTAGAAACTTCTCTAGTCATTACTTATTTTTATAATTAGTTTACAAGTTACCCCATTTCTAAAAGGAGAATTGACCACAATTATCCATCTCATTTGTCCGTTTTCGCAGCATATTCTATGTCTTTCAACAAAGGGCTGCTAATTCAAGTAGTGAATTTTTTTCATTGGATTTATTTTTCAACACATGCTGTAAAGTTCAAAGCAGATTGTTGGTTTACATACATACACTTTCAGTAACTCTCAGCCAATCAGAAGCCTTCCACTCCGAAGACAATCATGACTCTTATATTGCCCTCTTTGACTCCTGTATCACCCTTAAAAACCACTTTTTTCTTTCATTATGCAAAAAAACTTATATCTCTTTTTGTTTTTTAGTTTCGCCAGTATTTATAGCAAAATTTGCGGAAAAAATATTTCTGCTTAGACATCCACTGAAATAAGTTGAACCATCTTGAGTCCTGATTCGACCAAAGGCTACCACACTGTCTGACGCAGAAGTACTGCATCCCTTTCACTCCCGTACGTCTCAGCCCCTTTTTGGTTTTAATTACGTGGTCGAGCCTAGGAGTGGCATTCCAATAAGGCGAATATCGCTACTTTATCAAAACTATCAAGCTATTTATCTTCAAAAACTGTTATACAGCAGATACCTAAATCCAATTGAGTATTTCTCATTATATAGTCAGAACTTTCTTTAAAATGGCAATGAGTATTATATTCAGTTTCGGTGAGTTTGCCCTGTTTTGTCTCACACGGCTGGGGAATCAAGTTAAAACTTTCAGGATTTTATTAGAGGGAGTATGGGCAGGGGAACTTAGAATTTAGTTTTGGGGGGAAGGAGGCAGAATATTTTTTTCTCCGGTTCTAACGAAAAAGAATAGGCTATGATTTTGTTTTTATGCCTTTCGTCCGATAGGATCTACTGCCTGATATGCAACAATAACAATTAATTTTATTCTACTTGAGAATATTTTCTAGTGCCGGCTAAAAGCATTGGCGGTCCTGGCCTCTCTTGTGCCTGAGACAAAATCTTGATCATTCCCTGCCCCCCCCTCCCCTGTCTCAAACGACATTTTAAGGCAAATTTTGACAAAATTTTCATTTACTAACAAAATTATTTTCGATTTATTAATGAATTAATAGTTTACTTTTTTGGTTATTTTTTAATTTTTTAATTTATTTTGTTAATTAATTAAGAAATTATTAATTATCTTCATTTATGAACTGCACCCCCTATTTCATTAATCATATTCCACAATTTACAAAATGATTATAACCGTCAAATTATTTGTTGAAATTTCGCGCCCCTAAAATTCCTTCGCCCAGGGTGAGTGTTGTCCGTTCCGCCCTTCCCCTAAAACCACCTCTGGATAAAAGCACTTTTGTTTCAGAAGGAAAAAGGAAGAGATTTATATTACATACCAGATAAAATGACAAACTACTTTAATAAAAATAACAAAATATACTAATATTACAGCATCCCCAAAAGCCGAAACAAACCATAAATCTAAACCGTTTCATTACTTTAAAACATACAACAATCCTCTTCCAGGACTGATCCCTACTTACGACATCCCCAATTGGCAAAAAACCCTCATAAATCTAAGCCATTTTATTATTTTAAAATATACAACAGTCATCCCCCAGGACTGATCCTTGAAAAACCCTTGATTAAACCGTTGAAAAAAGAACAACTACAAATATGTTTACATCAAATTTTAAAAAGACCAGTCATTGACATCAAGATTCATACTGTATGTACATCTAAAATTTAAAATATCTGCTAGTAAAAATAATAAAGGATAAATCGGCATAAACAAAAGACTATAAACTTTTCTTATACAAGTTTAGAGCAATATGCTCCCAGATTTCAATTCAGGAGGAATTTAATCCAAAACTTGGATGGATTGATTTGTGACGTTGGGGAAACCACCGTTTGACTCTGTTTCTATTAATTATGATGCAAAAAACAATATGTGCGATCATTTTCCTGAAAACCGACAGGAAAATTCTGTAACTCTGACTATTTACGATCAAGCTTACTATTGCAAGGCACTGAAGGAGTGGGAATCCTCGATATAAATAAAGCCAAGAAACTAACACAGCTTTGTACAGATAAGCCAGCCTCAGTCAGTTTTGGGTTGTGGTGAGGTACTGCAAGCTATTCAATCATTTTAATCATTTCGTTTCTAATTTGGAGAGAAACTTACTCTTCTTAGTCTTCTGATCGAAACTCTTCACCAAAGCACTAAAAAAAATTTTCTGCAAAGAAAACAACATTTTTTTGGCTGCAGCAAAAGCGAAACCTAAAGAAAACAGAAAACTTGACTGGCAACCGATCAGGTTTTAGTTTTACAACCAAGCTAAGCATAAAATACATATCTTAATTATTTGCATTCGTTGAAGTTTTATCATTATTAGAACTATCAGTTGGTCAATCGATCTTATTCCCGGTGATAAAAACTATATTTATTTTTCCTCCCTCACTCTTATTGCCAGCTGGGTGCCGTACATATGTACACATGTGTATTTGATCTCCATCAAAGAGAGATTCCAGAGAGACCAGAGAGGGTGATTCCATTCTCCGAATCATCACAGAGTGTGCTGAGAAACAGTAACTGAAACTGGTGAATGCCGTTAAAAACCCATCGTTACTTTTAAAATCATTGTTTCTAATTTCTTCAGTTTTGAGTTGGTCCTTAGTCTAGAACGTATACAGGCGATTCTGAAATCCAAGATTTAAAACTGATATCGTACCTCATTAAGATTAAACTTAGCAAACAGAGGCACTCAAGATATGAATGTTTACTTTATATTTGATGAATGACTTGTGCGCCCTAAAGCAGCTGAATGTCTCACAAATCCGGTTCCTAGCTTGCATTCCCTTATACCACCAGACGCATTATTTAAGCGAAGACAGGGAAAACAGCAGATCATTTCAGTTGGCGGGATAAGAAAAACGCTTGACTAGAAAATGATATAAAATTAATAACAAAGTAAGACCTGACTTAACTGGGTGCTATAGCCAGGTGTATTAAAATACACATTGCCAAAGATATTAGTTCAACGAAGAGGACTTTTAAGCAATACAGCATGCGATAATTCTCCAAGGACAGTAGTAATACATAAAAAAAAGGAACAGCCAATATTCCCATACCTATTGTGGGTGTAGTTGATTGTAGATGGTAATTCTGGAAAGGATGTTGAGCCATAGGCGTACGCGGGGGTGGGGGGGCAGATGAAGGCCGGCCACCCTAGAACTTCAGATTTAAACTAGATGTGACTGAAAAAGCAGATGGTTTAAAGAGCAGCTGAAAAAAGACAGATGGCTAAAAAAGCAGTTGGTAAAAGGTAGATGGTTGAAAAAGCAGGAAATAAACAGCTGGAATGATAGAATAAAAGTCAAACAAGAAGCAATTATCCATAATGTCTTGGAAAGATTTACCTCTAGTCCAAAAAGATAATGCTGAACCTTACTGATGATTTATGATTTTTGATGATTACTTTTTAATAAAGATTTCATAGATATGATAGAACTTGCTGGTAATGTAAAGTTTTGTGAACTGCCAATATAACTTCAGCTCCCCCCCCCCCCCGTCAAAGAATCGGCTGCCCCCCTCACTAGAGAAGAAGCTACGTACGCCCATGACTGGATCCTGCCCCTTTAGGGTCATGCCACGACTAAGCTCTGAAAAAGGGATCACCAATCCCCTTTGCGGCTGACACCAAAAACAGCTGTACCACTTAGTGTGTGATAGCTAAGTTTTGACATTCCAAACAAAAGATATAATTTAGAATTTAAAAAAAAATCACGAAGTATATTAATTGCGTTTAAGATGACTGCATCAAAATAATAATTACTTGAAGAACAGATTGATCGATTTGTCTCTTTTACACTTAGCACAACATAACAGTCTGATCACATTAAGTGCAAGTTTTAAAAGTTTAAACATTACCTGCCAAGAGCCACCAGGTGGGCCTTTTCCCAATACCACATGATCAATGGCAACTTCTGGATGGTACTTCCAAGATAAAAAAGAAGGAGTATCTTCCCCGAAGTCGGCATTTGGATGTTGCAAGCTGTCAAAAAGTAGGGAAACTGGATTTTTCGACCGTCCAATTAATCCCTGAAATAAGATAAACCTAACAATTTTTTGTATTTTGTATGAATTGTAGGTACTTAGTAGTCTATAGACGAAAAAACTTTCGTAATATTTTTGGCTTACAACAAAATATGTGATTTGATTCTCTAAGATTCCAAAAGATTAGGGTTTTAATGTACTTTTTAAGGCCTCAAAAAAAGTGATGTAAACATTCAAAGAACAAAAGAAAAAAACAATGTTTTTATTTAATTAATATCAAGTTTCTCCAACAATACTGAACAGTCGCACCGAAGCTCATTTTTGGTACTAAAAGGAAAATACAAGAGGAAAAAGAAACAAACCTATGTTTTCTTTTTCTAATTCCATTTTCCCTGACCATCATCACTAGTTACCAAAGTCTTATAGTTAACTTAAGTGACTAGAACAAAATGACTAAGAAAATCATTGTTTCTTTAAAAGAAAAATTGTGTTTCACTGATTATTTACTATGTTCTACTAATTATCTACTTTTATCAAGACTATTAGTGCGGGTGAAAAGCACCAAAATACTTCTTTGTTTGAAGAAAGCACCAAAATTGGCCGAAATGTACTTTCGAGCATGCTCTTTAATTAATACCTTAGTTTTACCGTTGATCTGCTTGGGGTCTAAAATTGAAGATGACGGAAGAAAATGTCAGTTTTCCGAATCGCGCTAGGTTCATGATCCGGATTTAACAGGCTGGAGTGGAGTAACTAATGCAGCAGTTTTAAATATCGTTATGTCATTCCGACATACGCCTAATAGTAATACAGTCTGTACAGTACAAATTGCCTAAGTATGAGACAAAGACGCCTCCAATTTATGGCCTTTGTTTACATTTGCTAAACCAGAATCAGTTAAATACTTGTTAACTCTTCATCTCTTTACTTATTGTAAATGAATCAACATAAGCTAAACGGATGGATTAAAGCATTTAACAATTATAATTTTATCAGGAACACAAAGAGATCAATCGAATCTTCAGGTAAAAAGAATAATCACATGTTCAACAATTAAAGCACTTTGATTTGCACCAGCATAGTGGGCTACAGTTAAGGTCAAATTTCCTACAGCGGCACCTTCTTTCACCCCTTTTTTTGCAACCACAATGCACTGTCTCGCGACAGACTTTTGATGCTGGCGGAAGGGAACTTGACCAATTGGGAAGCCACTTTACATCGGTGCCTCTGACCCAGCCAAAGTAAGAAAAACTGGGAAGGGTGGGTGTTGATTCTAGGCTGCGACTCCACACATAACCTGACTGTAGTGCAGCTCTAAGGATATGTTGTAAAAGCGAAGCACTAGCTGGAGGATGTCTCTGCATGTTCTTGGTCGTGCCGTTTGTCGGAGAAATGTTTCTTCCTAAATTCATTCACGTTGTCGCGGTCTTGTTTTACGTCGTATGTCTTAATGACAAAGCGTTCAAGGACGTGTACTTGCAGTTCTGTCACTTGGGAAGGCTGGTTTGTCAGTTGAAGGAAAGTCTCCGTCAGTCTGGCATATTTTGCCAAGTCCCAAAGAACTGCCACTTTGAGTGGTGGATAAAAAAAGAAACGGTATTACATCCTGTAAACGCGTGGAGGAACGAAAGTGCCTCCAGCTGCATAGGGCCGACAAACATTGTCGACCCTTCTTGCAGGAATTATTTCCACTTCAATGGGATTTGTGTGCTCGGAACAACTTTTAGTCGTGAAACCCTGCCTCTCTGACTTCTGACAGACGACTTTAGACTATCCAATCTGTAAATATCCAATACGAGGTCAAGTCTCTCGACATGTCTGAGTTGATACTCTATCATGGGAAAAAACACGTTTTCTGCATACTCTCCGAAGATCTTCGAATTCCCTGGGTTCAACATTTGCACCAGAGCAGCTCCATCTATCAGTTTCGCTGTAACATTTGGAACGTTAACCTCAGTAACTGGGGTTAAGCTCATTAAGACATCTGCAATTTCAGCCTTATTGCCGACACGAATCTGGCCATCAGAAGTCAAAGCCGGTGGATACTGACTGTTTTCATGTTTGAAGAAGGCCTCCATGTAACCACCTCGAGCAACACAGCCCACGTAAAGTGCTCCAACAGTGATACATCATTTCTAGCGGCGCTGAGCTGAGTTTTCGCTGCGGTTGGCCTTTTCTTCTTAGACCCCCCCCCCCCCCGAATAAGAGACACCCCCGTATTTTCGTCCGCTATTTTGAATTTGAGGCACCTAGTGGCACTACGGTACAACTTGGATTATTTTTGCGTTCATATTCGGAACCTATGCCATCGATTAGCCCATACTAGCCTGTTTAACGGCCCTGTCTTCTCATTTTGACAAACTCGTATTTTCGTCCGCCATTTTGGATTTGAGGCACCTAGTGGCACTATGGTACAACTTAGGTTATTTTTAACCTCATATTTTGAACCTGTGCCATCGATTACCCCATACTAGCCTGTTTGAACGGCCATATCTTCTCATTTTGACAAATTCGTATTTTTGTCCGCCATCTTGGATTTCAAGCCACCTAGCTTCGTTCCGAGGCCGCTTGCGCAATCGAGCCATATTAAAAAGCATACTCGAAAGTACATCTCAGCCAATTTTGGTGCTTTCCTCAAATACGGAAGTATTCTGGTGTTTTTCGACGTTTTTCGCCCGTACTATATAAACTGATTATATAGTTATGCTCTACTGAGCATATATCACTATTTTGTAATTTCTGGTGATGGGGGTAAATTGGGGGAGGCTCCTAAATTACTAGAAGCGTTGTAATTGTATAAACCGATTTGAATGTCCAATTTTATCAATTTCCCATTATCTCTGCACTGTTGTTTTAGTTATTAGCCGATGAAATTAGTTCATCGAAAAATAAACAAATAGAAAATACTACAGTTAATAAGATAACATTCACAAAAGAAAGATTTGTCATTTGAGTAATTATTTTCCAAACTGAATCAACAACTTAATTAGAAGCTGATACCAAAATAAAAAATAACGGCAATTTAAGACGACATAATAATAGCGCGAACTGTCATCAGACAGCAGTGTAGGAGAATTATTTGGCAACATGCACTTGCGAAGTTCGAGCCGTGTGTTGATAATGGCTTAGGCTATATATAAAAATAGCTTATTCGTACTTCTTACTTAACAAAAATGCGTGTGCATAAAAAATATTCTACAAAAAAAAAACTGGTAAAAAACATTTTATCCCCAAGTGCACTTAAGACTGAAAAATAAAGATTCCTACTGACCAGAAAATCGTATTTTTTTTTATATTCGATACAAAAGCACGAGGAGGGGGGATTACCCAGTTTATAACATATCAATGACACTTTTTATATAATGACCGCTTCACACTTTAATTTGTTATCTTAAAATTTTCAGTCGTACAGGTAGAAGCAATATTTTTTTTTTTCTAGGACATTTGGAGATAGAAGCATTTTCGATTTTTTTTTTTTTTTTTTTTTATCTAACACTTCGTAATTTTAATTATTGTCTAAAATATTAACTTGGAATCATTTGAATTGAGAATGTTGCTATATATGTGTCTCTATGTAATAAAATAACAACGTCTCCAAAAGCAGGATTTTAGAATCAAAATCATTTACTTTAAAATAGTTTTTGCAGCCTTTGATGAAAAAAATCGCCAAATAAATGGTGCGTCTTTGCAATCCTAGTTATAGGGCAGTTAATTAAAAGCAGTAGCAAAAAAAGTACAGTCGAATTTTTAAACCGGTTAGTTCTGCAAGGTTTTGGCACTAATTTGCACCTCTTACTCAAATTTCAGTAGGATAGAACATGTAGGCACTTAGACTATCAAGGGAAAATTGTCCAAAGTGTCCAAACATAGAACGGCGATTCCTTAGGATTTCAATCCCCAAATACTCAAGAGCAGGCTTATAATCTTCAAATTTTTCTCTGAGGAGGATTGCTCTTTCCTGGCTTCCTTCCACATCATCACTTAAAGATCCAACATAATAAACCCGAGGCCCCATACGGGACATGAGTACTCTGATAGGGGACGCATATATACTAGATATACCGTTTTCAACTGATTTAGTGAGAAATCCAACCAGCGCACTAAAAATCCAAGAAGGAAGTGCGCAGTTGCCTTTCTGAACCAGCCCTTGAACATTAACACAAAAAAGGAGCAATTGGCATTGAAATTGGCCATTAGCAATTGAACTTGGCAATTGGCATTGAAATTGTGGCTGATGAAAAAAGCGCAATCAGGGAGTAGGGTTTACACAATAGCGTATCTATATATCGGTTTCTATGTGATTAAAATAACAATGAAAAAGAAACTGGAACGACTTAATAATAATTTTTATTGTATATGATTGTATGTACATATTTTGTGAACTCACTACTCTCTTGAAGGATTTATATCCACCAAGTAGAATTTTGCGCGAGACTAGCAATTCAACCCGGGAAAGTGGAAGTCCTGCTTACCTCAGACAGAAATTCCAGATTTTGGTCAACGAGGCTCATACCAGGGTTCTCCATCAGCCTTGCGTGGAGAAATTCATTGGGATGGTTTCTCTGCAGTGATCCATTGTAGTAGGGCCTCCACCCAGAAAGCATGAATGATAGAGTGATTGCAGACGGACCATTGCCTTAAAAATGGGACCAGTCAATCTTTCTCCTTCACATTTTACCCTGATGATTCTTTCCAAGACTCGTCTTGCTGAAGATGAAGAAGGTTTTCTGACGATTATTTAAAATGTATACCCATGCTATCACGCAGGATTGATGAGGAAATGTTAATACTACGAAAACTAATTAAGCACGCTGTGTAGGCTAAATCTTTCATTTTTGCCTTTCGGGAGAGGATAACCACTATAAGCTAACACCTAAGAGTAGATTCCGTATGGGAGTAGAGAATAGACTCCGTTGTTGCGTATATACAGCAAGAATCAACTGATACAAAATAGGAAGGGCTTGCATACCTACTCATGGCAGATTCTACATGGCAACATGTAGATGGTAACAGTGGCAGCAGTTGTCCATGGTACATGTACATAGCAACAGTGTACATGGCAACTGGTTGCTTGGAATCTGAATTCAGTGCAGACATACAGTTGATAAGAATCACAATTGATAAGTAAAATATCTACGAAAGAATGAGCGTTATAATTATGTAAGTCGGCTTTATAAGCCTAAATTGCATTTGTATGATTAAAGAAAACCCCTTATTTCTTATACCCTATTATAAATACTAGGGTTACCACATTTAGGCTTAGAATAGACCATGCTCGGATTGGTAAAGTGGTATTTAGGTGAGGTTCTCCTCTTTCTTATGTTTTTGAAGTTGAGGATGATGTACGTCCAGTTTTAATGTATTGCCGTACCTTTAATAGCCTATTAATAGACTTTAATAGATTATAATAGACTTCAACTATTTTTGTGCCTTTCCCTTAAAGGTGTTGTTAGAAATTCTGCTTATGCTTCCATTTGGAGCAGAAAATAATCTTTCCAACTTATGGAACTGTTTATAAAAATGCCAGATTTTAACTATATAATTTGACTGATTTATGCTATTTTGATGGCTTTTGTTAATTTTATTGTTAGTGATTATTACGTTTAATTTTCTAATTATCAAATTGTACGATCAAAGAAGACAATAACCGTATACCAAATGCTTCGTCAATTACCTGCCCTTGTCGTATCCGGAAGCTACCTCCGCTACCTGTACTCAGTGCTAAAAAAAAAAAAAAAAAAAAAAAAAAAAAAAAAAAAAATCATTCCGAAGTGAACTGTCACAAAGTGAAAGAAACCCTGAATCTCATTGACTGACCCTGTCAACATCTGAGGGACGATTACTTTATTACCAGCTTTCAATAGATACATCCCTAAGACGTGAAAATAAAATGATAATTTCGACTCTGCCAAAATTATCCCTTCACATTTTTGAACAGTATGATCATTTAGTGCTTTTGACGAGGCAATTGGCAATTCTAATTTCCACAGTATATTGCTCTTATAAAGCAAATGTTATTGATATTGCTGAGGCATCAAAAGTCCAAAACCATTCTTTTAAATTTTATGTCAAGTGTATAGTGGGAGGAAGCCCTATTGTTGCTTCAGCTCTGGTAAAAATCTTATTTGAAATTTCCTTAAAATTTGTTTTACTTGATGCTTATTTACAAGAAATAGGCATCAAATTCGGTTCAAGAGTTACATAAATCTACAGACATTAAGATACAATTGACGAAAAAATAGCTCACTTTTTTTTCAGATGTTGACAACTGAAATGAAGGTGAGTATAAACTTCAGAACGCACCCATAATAACAACGGATGTGCGTCTTCAAGTTGGTTAAGCTGCAGTGGATTAAAAATATTTTATAAGAAAAATAAAACAAAATATCGTTATACAGGTCAGGGGTACTTCAAACACGGTGAAAATAGCTCAAGCTCCATGGGCTGTATCTTCAAAAAAAAAAAACGTGCGATTGTGAGCTTTTACAGTTGTGAGTTTATACAGTTAGGTAAATTGAGTTAAATGGATAAAGAACAAATAAGTTTAACCAAAAAGTTCAAATATTTATATTTCTCTTTTTTTGGATGTCCAGAAGATTGATAAATAAAACAAAATATCGTCATACCGGTCAGGGGTACTTCAAACACGCTGGAAACAGCTCAAGCTCCATGGGCTGTATCTTCAAAAAAAAAAAAAAAAAAAAAAAAAAGTGCGATTATGAGCTTTTCCAGTTGTGAGTTTACACAATTAGGTAAATTAAGTTAAATGGATTAAGAACAAATAGGTTCAACCAAACAGTTCAAGTATTCATTTTTCTCTTTTTTTTTGGATGTCCAGAAGATTGATAAATAAAACAAAATATCGTCATACCGGTCAGGGGTACTTCAAACACGCTGGAAACAGCTCAAGCTCCATGGGCTGTATCTTCAAAAAAAAACGTGCGATTGTGAGCTTTTACAGTTGTGAGTTTATACAATTAGGTAAATTAAGTTAAATGAATAAAGAACAAATAGGTCTAACCAAACAGTTCAAATATTTATTTTTCTCTTTTTTTGGATGTCCAGAAGATTTATAAGACGCTTGCAATAAACATTTGTAAATAAAAAGAGGTTTAATGTCAGATTTCTTCATGTCAGAAACACAAAGAATTCACCAGAAACGACATTACCTAATAAATAACAAACAAGGGGGTCGGTTGCCAACAAGGGAACTTGTTAAACATCACGTAGTTTATTATTCATACTTGCTTGAAAACAATTTGTTGTTTTTCTAGAGCAAAACCAGGCAACGGTCACTAAGGAAATAAGAAAAGTTTTAGACAGGATATTGGGGGATCAAATAGCTTTGTCTGCAACTTTTCCACTACAGTGCCCGCCATCTGAGGGATATCAGAAGATCCATGGCCCCTACTATACTCTTCAAGAAATGGCAGAAAACAGGAAAATATACTGTTCTAATTGTGTAAAATAAAACTTTGCAGAGTTGGGTTAACAGGTAAAATCAAAGCCCTTTCCATGGTATTAATCGTACTTGCTGTATGCACACCTCACATAGTGGTTTCAACACAATAAGGCTATAAGTGATGCTCGAGTACCCTCCCCTGCTCAATAAAAAAGAAATCTTTTTTTGTGCTTAAATATGCACCGAGAGTTTATTTTGTGTTCAGTTTTACAATTCTGTGCTCAAAGATAAAGCAAACAAACAAAAAAAAATATGGTAAAATTTTATTTACCATAATTTGTTATGGTAAAGTTTTTGTCGCCTCCTAGAAAACTTAGTTCCTCCATTATGCGAGCTGAGAACAAAGCAGGCGTGAGTTAACAGCTAATAACTGTTTTGCGACGGAACTGGGAGGATATAAAGAGGGAGGCTTTAAATAGATTAGGTTGGAGGAGGAGCGTGCGTAGCTGTGTTGGCCTCAGGCAGCTTGGTGCTGCAGTGAGTTATTAGTAGTAGTAGTAGTAGTTTTTGAAGGCGTTTTCGGGAGCGATACCTAATAAATAAGACAATAAAAAACGTAAATACTAAAAAAATAAAGGAAACATAACTCAGTCCAAACTGCGTGTGCATTTCGCCAAATCAGCTGGTCATATTTTTGGCCAAATAATCTCAGTACCACAAAATGCAACAAAACGAGGGACATTCAAAAAATACGTGAAAATTTTGTCAACAGGGTATTGGCAACGGTTTTTCATGACTCTGAAGGAGTTGTACTTGTGGAATTTTTAGGAGGTTGGGGGGATCTCTTGATTTCTTTAAAAATTGTTGAGAAGGATGGAAGCATCTCCTAGAGAATTTATATGACAATGAAAGAGGTTATATTGAAAAATCCGTTGTAAATCATGGATGTTGTAACCATGAAATGTTGAAAGATCCATTGTAATAGAAAAATCAATATAACAATTACAAAATTCTGTTCATTTTTTAATACTCTTTTACTATTAGAAATATGAACCATATTTATATGGAAGAAGCTGAGTATTCCTTCAAAACGTCAAGATAACGACAAAAAAAAATTATTATTCATACTTTACAAAGCAATATACGTTTAGGCACAGAAAACAGGAATGTACTATGGAGCTAGCTGATTATTCCAACATTGGAACCGACATTGGTTTAGGTTTAGCGTTTAAATAATTTTAATGCCGTGCAGAGCAGGCAAAAACATAGAAATATAGAAGTTCTTCTATATTAAGAATGAACTACACACTAAGAAATAATTTTTAAGATTTTTATCGATTTCCTTGGCGTTCTATAAGTAACTATTTTTCTAAGAAAGATTTTCAAGGTTTTCAACACATAATCAAAATTATTTTAATATACAACTTTAAGTAGTCCAACTCCTAAGTGGCATTTGATTGGGATCAGGGACGTAATTTGCTATGGGGAAGAGGGCAACTGTCCCTCCCAGACCTCAGTTCCCCAGCCTCCAGTTCCCCCCCCCCCGCAGCTGAAATTTAGTTCCTCCAAAGTATTGCCAAAACTAAGATAAGCCTGCAAAATTCAAGCATAACCTGAAACGAGTCAGTTTTCTTTAGTACATCTTTACCTTTTTTATTACTATATGGCTCATTTTCAATTTTCTCTGTCATTTTCACTTGATTTGGGAAACATGGCTCCAAGTCCCCCCAGGAATTTGACTAAATTACTCCACTGGATGACCTCTATTCCCTTTTGAATCAATATGCTTGACAAGTTTAAAAAATAAGTGCATAATATCACAAAAATAATGAATTATCTAAAAAAAAAAAATCATACAGAAGGGACAAATCCGTGATTGAAATAAAATACCCAAGCAGGAATCGAACGCTGGACACTCTGATTTGAACTCCAACAGAACCAGGGCTCTGATTTGACATATTGGTTTTTGTAGGACCATAATTGCAGAGCTCATTGAGGGGGCTTGGAGGAGGAAAAAACAGGAAGTGTTCTTACAAACCTTTAGTTAAGGGTTTTGGACCATAATTATTAAAATGACATCGTTTTATACTTCCAAGCTTTTCTGCTTGAGAAGTGGCACCTTTTTTTTAGTGCTATATTGCCCTTACGGATGACAAAATCGATAAAAATCGAGTAGATTTGAGCAATAGCTTTCAAATGAGCCGTTAAACATCACCCTAAAAAGTTCCGGTTGCCCACTAGCACCAGCTTTTAAACTTGAAACATGGTACTCAAAAGTGCCATTTTTAGTGCCATTTGCAACTTCTAGATGGTGGAATTTATAGGAAGAGCGTATATATGAGCAGTATCTTTTATGTGAGCAATTAAAAATCTGTCTAAGATGTTCTAGTGTCTAAGATGTTCTAGTAGCCCGCTAGCCCCCACCCCTAGAGAAATAGAACAAAAAATGCCATTTTTAGTGCCATATGGCACTTGCAGACGGTGGAATTTATAAAAAGCATGTAGATATGAGAAATAGTTTTTGAATGAGCCGTTAAGCATCTCTCTATGATTTTCTGTTGACCCGCTAACCCTGAGAAAAAAAAAGAACAGAAGACAGATCAGTGCTACACATGCAAAAAAGGGAATTTCCTTGTTGTTTATGGTGGGGGACTACAATTTCCCTCTACTAAGTTTTCGACCATGCTGATTCTACTAGCACATTTCTAATTTTGATCTGACGCCAATTTGAGGGTCTCAGGCTTTTTTTGGAAATCACCATAAATTTCTTTTCGCAATAAACTTCTATTTTTAAGACGAGCCAAAATAGGCCTAATAGTTAGCATTCCAAAATCAGTAGCAGATGGCAATATTTTTCACTAGGCGGTTTTTTTCTAAACGCGTTTTTTAGCTTTCGGTTACTATGGGCTGTGGTTCGCTCTTTACTAGGTTACAGCTACTGCTGCAACCATAACACATATGGCTAAACACAAAGGTCAAAGCTTGGTATATCTACAAAAACCTACACTTTCATTCTGTCTGACACCTGCCCAGTGTTGAAAACCGTAAAGAACTTGAAGAGAAAAGGAAGAAAAACTACGTTTATTTTTCAGAAAATCAGAATTTCAAAACACTTCTGGGTTCTGGCTCGAATTTCGCACTCCTGGTCCAGTTTCTAATACCCGCTATACATGCGCATGAGCATCGATATTACACAAACGCACGGGACTAAAAAAGAGATACTTGTGTGTTTCGCAAATAATACTTGTGGGCCAGATTCCTGATCCCGAGGTAATACTGCGAACGATCGCTAGACCGCATCAAATTTTTAGCATTATATTTTTAGCATTATTTGGCATGCAAGTCAGCAATCTTATTAATCTAATTATAAGAAGTTTGAAATCACTCACTGCCGGAAATATTAACCTTGGAGGATAGTAATTCACTAAATGTTTTGACCTGAAACTAAGGCAGTTAGACCTAAGTCTAACATTACGGAAAGATTTGGGAGAAAGGGCAAATACATCAAATACGAACTATCATGTAGGAGTTTTTTTTTATTTCTTTTCGTTATCTCTTAGATGTTTTCCCAGTGAAAGTACTGCCAATATTCCGTCTGTTTGCATTCACTACAGGGTTGCCAACTTGCACACTTTTCGTGCGAAATGCACTCTTTTTTAGCTCAAAGGAGATGCAGAAGAGTGAAAATTACTCTTTTTAAGTTTTATTTTTCATTCACTTTCAAATCAATAGTTGGAAACTTCGTCAGAAGCGTAATTAACCCAAGGAACAGGGTTACCAACTTGCTTACTTTTCATTTGAAATGCACGCTTTTATACCTCAGAGGTAATGCACAAGCAGCGGTAGCCGCGCGCATGCAAATTCTTTTTTTTTTGCACTCTCATTGTGCAAAAATCACTCTTTTTTAACCTTGATTTGCATTCTTTTTGGACGTCAGCAGTTGGCAACCCTGGTTCATTGTCGTTATGTCAATGGAACCATTTGATATTTTCACAAGAAGATATTTACACGGAAATGATATTTTTTTTTCACCTGTGCGGTATAAACGGAGAAATTAAAAAAAAAAAAAATCCTTTTACGATTAAAAGGTGAATACCCGGAAGAATTGACTAAAACTGAAGAAACTTGTTCATTGGAATAGGGATATTTCATTTTTATATTGCAACAACAGTCAGTCCGTATGGTAGAAATCAGAAAACGATATTGATCTGTTTTACCAGGAGCATACAAGTGGGACGGGACTTACGTCTCCAAATCCCAGGATTAAAAAAAAAATTAAGTATCGAGTTTTTTCATATAGTTCACTGGTGTTGTATTTTTTTTAGAAAACCTGCCCCCCCTTAAATCAAATTCTTCTGTATGTGCCTCCTTCATAAATGAAAAATTCAACCCTCCGCTGGAAGGACCAAAAAAGTTGACTGAAGTATTTGTCAGTACTTTTCAGTCAACTGCAATATCAGATACTAGACAGAAACGGCCATGAGTAGAACCTCTTAGTACTTTGATGGAAGAATATCAATATCGGTAAAGGTGATAGCAAAGCCCGTCTTAAAGACTTAATTTTTTGCATTTACACACAAATGAACGATAATTTTCTAGGGTATTGACCCCATTTCGTTTGCTAATTAGTTTTGCCATAAAACAGAAAATGTTTACCTATAACAACAACGGGCTTAATTTCGGGTTTAACTTGATCACTTGTTGAATTAGCTCTAATTCGGGGACTATCAACAGTTTCATACGAAGTTAAACTGGATGAATATGACCGACGTCGCTGGAAACGCTTTTGTACCACCATTTTCTGAAAAAATGACATATAGAAATCATAATTCCGAGTTTCAGGAGTTTCTTTGATTTTCTAAGAAAACCTCATGCTTCTCTGTTATCCTTCTCTAATAATAATCGCATTAATTTAAACAATAGTCTCAGCATTAGGTTAGAAGAGCTATGAAGAAAATACTCACAGGAAGGAAACTTTATAGGAGAGAGTAAAGGGTGAAGCTCATAGCGTTGGATGGAGGTGCTGCGTTGGCCTAATTTGTTTTGGCGATACTATTGATTGCTTGTACTAGTGTAGCATCTTTTTATTTTTATTTAAATTAAATATAATCTGTTTGTATCGATGACGGTATGAAAACATATAAGAGACGAAAATTTATTAAAGTACCTAACTATTAAAGTTACCTAACTATTTCAGGGACCTGAAGGGGGGTATACAGAATATTTGCACCTTTTCCTCGTCTTCAATTAGGAGAAGAAAAAAATATACAAAAAGTGAAACATTTCGATTCGTTGAGAAAAATATGACGATTTCCAGGCACAAATAGAGTGGGAGAGAGAGAAAGAGAGAGATAAGGATAGAGAGAGAGAGATAGAAACAGAGAGAAAGTGAGATAGATAGATAGAGAGAGAGAGAGAGAGAGAGAGAGAGAGAGAGAGAGAGAGAGAGAGAGAGAGAGAGAAGAGAGAATGGTACTTGATAACCAAGGATGCCACGAGGACATTTTGCCACGGAGGCAATTTCCTAATACATAGATGTGATGGTAACTAAACACTAGGTTCTGAACAGAAGTTTTTTTATTGCCTTCCTTTTTCCCGGGTCAGCTACAGTCCTGAATCAGGAGGGGGTCACTGTAACTAATTTTTCCTGGGCACCACAAACACCAACACTAGGAACGGCTCTGATGGTGGCACTCGTAATAATATCTTATTTCCATAAAATTCAACAGTTTTTGCATTTTTTTTCTTCTGAATCTGTCCCAAAATACTCACCTCCCTCCCCACCCACAAAATTCGAAGTGTAGATGCCCAATACCTGTTCTTAAAACTAGTGGCGTCGTTGAGGGAAGGAGGGGGCAGTCCCCTTCAATAATTTAACTGTTAACTATAATTTAATTTAAACTATAATTTATTAAGTACCTTTAAAACTGTGGCTCATTTTAAGTGTCAAATTTGCTATTTACTTTGAGCAGATAATTTTTTAAATTAATCCATGCTCGTTTTTAATATACGGAAAACGAGAAAAATAGGAAGTCCATTACACTTCATAATATGTTCCACATAAACAATTTTCCAAACACACTACCTTTGAAACCTTATCATCAAGTAAAAATGTGAGACTAGTTAATGGCAAAATTGAACAATGTTCTATGCTTCCTGTTTCGCCACCTCAGGTCAATTTCCCCTTTGATATTTAAGGTGCTTTTACTTCCTAAAATCTATCCATTCGAGATTAGATTCTCTTGTTTTAAAACTTTCAAAAATGGAAATGAATACAGCCTCTAAATCTGCAAATAGGACAGATATGGAATGAAGAGTAAGAAGGTAAATATGTGAATATAATTTCCCGAATGAAAAAGAAATCATTGTAAAAGAAAATAAGATTTAGTGCTTTTTATAATGATATTCGTACTATAACTAGAATAAATAAAAAAAAAACAAGTTTTTTTTTTTAACTGAAAGTAAGGAGCGACATTAAAACTTAAAACGAACAGAAATTACTTCGTATATGAAAGGGACTGCTTCCTCATCAACGTCTCACTCTTTACGCTAAAGTTTGACTATTTCTCTCAACTCTACTTTTTAAACAGTAAAAAACTTTAGCGTAAAGAGCAGGACGTTGATGAGGAAAAAGGCCACTAGAAATTTTCATTTCCGTTAGAACGAGCCCTCTCGCAACATTCTAGGACCACTGGGTCTATACGATCACCCCTGGGAAAAAAAAATAAACACATTACCACGCATACTCAGATTTTCTTATTTGTCATTGAAATAGTAAGGGCTGATAATATTAGTAAATATAAACTCAAAATTCTAATTTCGTCAACGCCAAATTCTGTTATTTGTAATTCAAACGCCTAACAAGCGACGAGAACAAAGTACTCCTTACGTTTCGGATTCACTTACTAATCCATAAATTTAGTACTGCCTTTATGTATAATACCATGCTGACTTCATTTTCGTTTTCTAAATATTTCTTTAATCAGCTCAAAAAAGAATGGACATGAATGTGCTAATAATTATGACTGAAATTAGTCGCAGTGCAGCGCAAGCGCTGCTTATGGGAATTTATCTCTGCATCAGCCTGCTGTACGAAATGTCTGCTGAGAATAGAATAAAGTAAATTTAAACAAAATATGTATATTTTACTTACAATTTATAAATTTTTTTGCATGTATAAGCGGTAACCTCTTTTTATATTGCTATCAGTTTTATCATGCTGCAATAGGACACCGAGATTAGCTGGTGAAGGTAATTATAGACACAAAAATGATATTCAGTGTACCTCCCCGGAAATGTATACCCCCATACCCTGATTTACACAAGAAAATATTTTGCGTAATTTTTATTGAATTCTTTTTTTAAACAAAGATACAAAGGAGAAGGTAATTTTCAAACTCTAGAAGAGTCGATTTTCCCTTTGTTTTCGCATCTCTGGCAATTTTTAATTAATTTAAGGTTTCTGCCGCAATGATGCCAAGAATTGTTCAGAATTTCTGGATAATCTTTGTCAAACCCAACGGATAGGTATAATAATTCTAACTTTATTTTTCGAATACTTTCAAATTTGAAATACGGTCACCATTTAAATGTGGGGGATATATCACGCTATAATTGTACACGATCTGTGGCAATACTTGACTTATCCTGTATCTTTTCTTAGACAACCTATAAATTATAATTCCTATAATTTTCGTTTCGGCCTTATGTGGCCCGCTGATATCAATACTAATTATTAATACAAATCGGCGAACGCACAAAAAAAAATCAATTTAATAAAAAATCATAGATAATATTTCAATAAATCGCGTATATCAAGAGTTTAGTACTGCAAACTAAATATTACCGAGTCAAAATCGATTCAAAATTACGAGCAAATGAATAGCGCGCTACCAACGGCTATTAGAAAAGAGCTTGGTTCAATTACGAGGTTGAGCATCCTGTGCTTGGGGTGGGGGTTACGGAAGTGAGGGGGGCATGTAATGCATGATTAGTGGTGAATCTGGCGAAAAAAACGAGTGTATACGTCATTAACTTTCGCCCATCCGAAAGCTTTTATACGATATACCGCTATCGTCTGCAGCAGCTCATTGCTGATAATTTTAGTCAAAGCCAAGCCCCAGTGCTTATAATGACTGTTTAATGCGTGTTTACTGTTTATAACGTATTGCGTTATTTTTTCAAATTCTCCAAGCAGCGTGTTTGAATAGCACCGCTATACACGCACTACTACTTCAATAGCACCCCCTTCAATAAAAATAATGTAAGCTACGTCCCTGCTTAAAACCAAACCTTTGAGTTCCCCAATTTAAAATTAAACTTACGTAACTATATTTTGAATTAGTGCACGGCCTATACCAGTCAATCCGTTCAATGTGATGCCAATAAGATATTATATAATTAATTTGACACGATCATTATTATTGGACTAGTTCCATGGTTTTAAATCTTTTACTATACCTATCAGTGTCGGAAAAAGATAGCCTATTTTATATGTCTGTATAAATTATGAACAGGTTTTTTGCATTTAGTGTTGCTATGGTAGATTTAGGCCTCGAAACCAAGGTTTTTGCTTTGTGAGAAATCACCACTTGTCTTATCAAATTCACAAGTTTGATAAACCTTATCGTGTTGTTCAACATGCGATCTGTGGGCCGCTTCCAGTCAAAAATTCCCCTGGATAGGTGGTAATGTAATTAGTAATAAATAAAGCCTACACCTATATCGATTTTCATCTTTATCTGTGCGAAAAGCCTATAATGAAAGCAAATGTATTAAAACAGCAAACTACTTGGGAATTGAACTGGAAACTGCAGAAAGATTTCCAGCCAAATCTAGGTTGGGGGTCAGAGACTTTTGAAGGGACAAGTGTGATTGCGAAAAAATTACGGCTTAGAGCCCTGATCTGGCTTTTTTTTAACATTCCCCAGTTTTCCATTTAAGATTTTTGGAAGGATGTACAGGGACATGCAAGGAGGAGAGAAGCAGTGGCAAATCCAGAGAGTCCCCCCCCCCGACATAGTTGGGAGATTTGTGGTTGGGACCGCTGGCTCTGGTTTGGGACAAAAGTTATTTTGTTTCAAACAAGTTTGAAACAAAGTTTTAGTTACCTTTGCGGTCTCTGTTAAATTTTACCAATGACGCATACCATCAAATAATTTAATTACCATCAAGTATTTAATTAAATTTAGGTTTATCAAGGGAATCAGTCCGCATTACCACAAAAACCAACTGGGAGGCGAAAATATTCGTTTCGTAATAACAAGGAGGGAAATTTAAAATCCTAACTTTTTTAGGCTGTCGGAATGGTATTTCAGGATTGTGCTGTCACAACGGGGCAGAAAAGCAAAATATTTACTTCTTTTTAGTGTCAAAAATTTGTTTTCGGGTCTTGCTATGGCACTGAGGTGAAGAAATTGACATCATTACTTTTTTGGCTGTCTGTTTTGTTTTTTTTGGGTTTGCTTTTTTTGCGAAGCGGGGTGGTTTTTACAACATTGTTGTTTCTTAGGGGATTTGTATAATTGAGAGTGAATGTGTGAGAAGTGCAAAGATTATTAATTTAAGTTTTGGATTTTGTGAGCAAATGGTGGACACTTTACTTCTTATTTTCATCTCATTAAGGCTCTGCATTATATGATATATCACCTCCACTGTTCATCCTAAAACATAAGAATATATTTTAGAAAAACTGCTTATAGAAGAAGGCAACTAATTATGTGTTTATTTTTTTTCTAGCTGGTGTAGATAGGTCTCTGAATCCTCAGTTTGAATCAGTGGAATGGCATCGATTTTTATGGCACCTGGTATTAACCAAGTGACATATAGCAATCGCAAATTCTGTCGGTCCCGGTTTTGCTACTTTAGGCACTTCCAGGTAAGCTAGGACGATGAAATTTCGCAAGCGTATCAGGGACCGGACCAGATTAAATTAGAAATAGTCGTTTTCCCGATTTGACCATCTGGGGGGGGGGGCGGTTAATTCGGAAAAAATGAAGTATTTTTAACTTTGAGCGGGTGATTGAATCTTAATGAAATTTGATGTTTGGAATTATATTGTGTCTCAGAGCTCTTATTTTAAATCCCGACCAGATCTGATGACATTGGGGGGAGTTGGAGGGGGTAAACCTAAAATCTTGGAAAACACTTAGAGTGGAGGGATCGGAATAAAACTTGATGGGAAAAATAAGCACAAGTCCCAGATACATGATTGATATAATCGGAACGGATCCGCTCTCTTTGGGGAGGTTGGGGGGGGGGGGGTAATTCTGAAAAAATAGAAAAAATGAGGTATTTTTAACTTACAAACGGGTGATCGGATCTCAATGAAATTTGATATTTAGAAGGATATCGTGGCTCAGAGCTCTTATTTTAAACCCGACCGGATCTGAAGACATTGGGGGGGGGGGAGTTGGGAGGGGTAAACCTAAAACTTGGAAAACACTTAGAGTGGAGGGATCGGGATGAAACTTGGTGGGAAAAATAATCACGAGTCCTAGATACATGATTGACATAACCGGAACGGATCCGCTCTCTTTGGGGTAGTTGGGGGAGGGGTTAATTCTGAAAAATTAGAAAAATGAGGTATTTTTAACTTACGAACGGGTGATCGGATCTCAATGAAATTTGATATTTAGAAGGATATCGTGTCTCAGAGCTCTTATTTTAAATCCTGACCGGATCTGGTGACATTGGGGGAAATTTGGGGTGGGGAAACCTAACATCATGGAAAACGCTTAGATTGGAGGGATCGGGATGAAACTTGGTGGGAAAAATAAGCAGAAGTCTGACATACGTGATTTACATAATTGGAACGGATCCACTCTATTGGGAGGGGGGGTTAATTCTGAAAAATAAGAAAAAATGACGTATTTTTAACTTAAGAAGGAGTGATCGGATCTTCATGAAACTTCATATTTAGAAGGACCTCGTAACTCAGATCTCTTATTTTAAATCTCAACCGGATCAAGCGTAATTGGGGGGGGGGGCAGTTGGGGGGACCGGAAATCTTAGAAAATACTTAAAGCGGTGAGATCAGGATGAAACTGGATGGGAAGAATAGAAACCTGTCTAAGATACGTGACTGATATAACCGGACCGGATCTGCTCTCTTTGGTGGAATTGGGGGGGGGGGGGGGGGGTAATTTTGAAAATTGAGGTATTTGTAACTTACGAAAGGGTGACCTTGTGCTTTAAGGATCTTGTGCTTTGAAGTTCTAATTTTAAATTCCGACCAGATCCTGCGACATTAGGGGGAGTTGGAGGGGGAAACCGGAATTCTTGGAAAACGTGAAAATTGGAGTATTTTTATCTTACGAATAGATGATCGGATCTTAATGAAATTTGATTTTTAGAAGGAATTTATGTCTCAGAGCTCTGATTCCAAATCCCGACCAGATCCTTTGATATTGGGGGGAGTTGGAGGGGGAAATCTTGGAAAAACACTTGGATTGGAGGAATCGGGATGAAGCTTGGTGGATAGAATAAACAAATGTCCTTGATACGTGATTGACAGAATCGTACTGGATTCGCTCTCTTTGGAGGAGTTGGGGGGAGGGGTTCAGTGATTTGGCGAGTTTGGTGCTTCTGGACGTGTTAGGACGATGAAAATTGGTAGGCGTGTCAGGGAGCTGCACAATTTGACTTGATAAAGTCGTTTTCTCAGATTCGACCATCTGGGGGGCTAAAGGGAGAGGAAAAAATAGAAAAAATCAGGTATTTATAACTTACGAGTGGGTGATCGGATCTTAATGAATTTTGATATCATCGTGACTCAGAGCTCTTATTTTAAATCCTGACCGGTATTAAGCCTCTTATTTTCCTTTTTAAATCAATCTATTGATTCATAGAATTTTGTTAGAGCTCATACCATATGATCTCTTGGCTCTTAGCTCTTCTCGCCTCGTCACAAGTGCCATATGAGCTCTTAGCTCTTGTTTATTCAAACATTTAAAATACAATGTTGACAAAAAGTGGAAATTCACACAAACGGAAACGGAATGCAACTACAATATTACTTCAGAATTTCTCACCTTCTCAATAAACTGCTATATATACCGCTGAGGATTTTTATACTTAGTTTGATAAATGTCAGCCAATCATATTTCCATGATTAGTTGTTTATACATCACAAATTTTACAGGACAATTCTCTCACCTGATGCTAAATCTGAGTCAAATTTCAAATTTTTAACTTTTGTGCAAAACAGACATCTCAAGATTTAAACGTTTGAACAGAATATCGGGAGGTCTAAAGAGTAAAAAAATAATAATAATAAGAAATCTCCACAGTTTGAAACACTGAGAATTTAAATAGGTAAAATTCTAGTTAATTGACTTCTTGCTATCTCAGAAAGGGTTTAGGTTAGGAAAATGAAACTTTCAGGGATGAATCTACAGACTAAAGTATGCCCCGGGAAGGTATTTTAAAGCAACTACCTCCACTCCTTCTCCCTCTAGAGGACCCTGACCTTTAAAAATATGTGTGTTATAAAAGTGAAACCTTGCAAAATACATCTTCTGCTTAATTGAAGTACAACAAAATTGTTTTTAGTTTCATAACTTTGCTCAATTCCATTTTATATGGTTTTAAAGATATGCAAATACATTTCCTAAATTAAAAAAAAAAACAAAGATATTGCTCAAAATTCTACTCAAATAACAGGAATTGCATTTTCAGAACTAAAGGCTTTATGGCTTTAAATCACCATTCTATACCTATCAAATAAAAAGATAGATACATAATTATTTGTTTTTAAGGAGTATTGTGACCCCCTAATACTCTAATGCTCCTAATAGCTTCTAATGCTCCTTAGAAGGAAATATCAGGGTAATACCATTCAGTTCTAGTTCACCATTGAGCTCAGCTCCTCATGAAACACCTTCCAGATATAATGGCTAAAACTATGAGAGTTGCGCCCCACCCTCTTACGACGGTCCGTTACATCTCTCAGGTATATTTAAAACTGAGAAAAGCGTAGATTAATACGAAAGCAACCCTGGAAATATAATTAACATAGTTTTTTTTTGTGTATAATAAGGTAAGAAATGTGTCATCAAGGCCGTATGCACAAGAGGAGAGGATACCAGATGTGAGCCCCGTTATTCGACTCGAGACGTAACAAAAATATCTAAATAAATTTTTGATACGTCCTTAAAACATTTTGGTACTTTTGTTTTATAGCCAATACACTCAAGATCTTGTATCGCAAACATGAGACCAGTTATAACCGGTTTTCGTGGTCTTTATACCAGACAGTGTTAGCTTGGGCTCGGTGGGAAACTACATAAGCTATATTTTAATTTAAATATTTTGTTGGTATTTTGGTTAGATTCGTGTAGTTTAGGCTACATATTTAATATAATGCGGTCTCGGCGGCCCCCTTCCATAATTCTTTGTTGTAGCCTATTTAACATAATTTTTTTGATAAAGTATTATATTTTCATCATACCTTGTTTTATTTCATCAGCATTAACAAAACTTTACTTCTCGACAGAACTTATACACACGTGGTGTTGAATGGGGAGGGGAGTGGGTGGGTGATCTATTGATATTATAATGTGTCCTTCTCAAGAGTAGTCTTCAGATAGAATTTTTCTTTCCACTGCCATGCCTACCATCCTGCAAAATCTAATTGATTACCTGTTATATTACATAATATTTACTTACATAAACCGTTTTTAGTTATGCAAATCCATAATATAGACGGTTCACATTAAATATTGTAATGCAGATGCCGGCAAAACTAGAACTGTCCTGTCTCTCCGATCAATGTTTGAAGAAGCGGCTTTTCAGAGTAAAAAATGTTGTATATACACTTCTACAATTTAGGCTCCATTCCAAAGCGACTGATTAGCATTACGCTTAAAGGAACCACTAGAAAAAAGGCATTGAATCATCATGACGGTGCTATTAATCCCTATTTATTAAATAGATAAACCAGCTGTAAATTTAAAACGATACGAAACTTTAGTTAGAACCAAATTGATCCTTGACTCATTTTTTTTTTTTTTTTTTTTTTATCATTGATCGACATGTATAGACGTGTTTATGCCAAGAGCGCCTTAGTGGTGTCAATTACGAGGAGCGGGCTGTGGCCCCTTAGATTTTTTGCCTCCCTGAAGGCTTAAAAAATGCTTTTTGGAGGGGGTACTTTCATTAAATTTTTTTATTTTTATTCAAAAACTGGAAAAAACGAAAACTATCCCCCGTCTAGTTTCGATAGAACTACCCTGGGAAAAATACAAATTCTTCATTAAAGTTGCGACCTATTTAGATCGTTTTTTTTTGTGGCCAGTAATGTCAATATGCCAGTTTTAAGGAAAAAAAAAAACTGAAGCCGATTTTGAGGCCGGCTACTTAGCACGCGGCAGGCTTGTATATATTGATTGTCGTTGTAAGTAGGAACCTCCAATTGAAAAACCTTTGTTTGCTACTCTTTCCTCGGGAAAATAGAGGGCTCCACAGGGGGACAATAAGATTCAGACAAGCCTAGTATATATATATATATATATATATATATATATATATATATATATATATATATATATATATATATATATATATATATATATATATATATATATATATATATATATACAAGTCGACAAATGAAAAGGGTAAAAAAGAGAAGACACATACACAAGATCCATGACACCGTCCGTCTTGGGCGCTATTTAAATTAGTTCCATTGTTCGGAGACTACTCCCAGACAACACAATGTGCATGACATGGAAGATAAAAGTAATGCCCTACATTGTGTGGCAGTCCAAACAATTCTACAATTTTATGTACTTGAATACTCGAGTTAAAAATACACGAATATACTAGTCGATTATATTAACCCACCACCATATCGGTTGGAGTCTAAACGTTGGTAAAAATCTGGCAGTGCATGAGGTAATGGCAACACCAAAATTGAACTTTCGAACGAAAGTTCAGATTGGCCAGCCAATACTTACCTCGCACATTGCTGGATAAAGTCCTTCCCTTCTCCTCGCTCATTATGAATTATGGAATTATATGGATCTAACTAAAAAAAGAACTGAGCTAACTATATTATGAATTGAATGTCAATCGTCTTAAAAGCAATTTTTTCACTAGCATAAAGGACTTGTTTTTTTAAGGTATGGTAAACTCCTCCCTCCTCTTTGAGAATATTTCTCAAAGGCCCATTGCAGCTCATATTTAATACCAAATCATTGAAACAATTGCAGGAAAATTTTAAAGATGTGAAAGAAGTAACCTTTCTTTCCAATAGTTTGTTAATGACGTTAAATACTTTAAAGAGAAACAAACGTCCACCGTCATTAGTCCTGCAATCACCTAGAACATGCTCGAAAGATGTATTAAATGCACCAACGGACATGGTAGTAACTGGGAGTGGGAATCTCGGGACAATCCCCCCTGGTTTACAAAAAATTATCTATGATTTATTTTATTTCTCATACTATTTTTTTCAAATGCCAGAAACCGTAAATACACGCAGGTATTTATTTCGCGAAGTGAGGAGGTGAGTTTAAAAGGGGAAGGTAAATTCATCTAAATGGCAAAGGAAGGTGATTTACAACAATTAGATCACATGGAATCCTGGCGAAAGCGTGATTTAGCACCTTCCCACATTTTGTCCAAGAAGGATTTTCCGCTGGAAGCATTTCTGTGGAAAAAGAGTTTTTGCAGGGTATTATTTTTCAAATAATTTCAAACTTAAAAATACGATCGTTATTGTGCGGGGGGAGAGGTGGGGTTTCCGCGAGGGAGAATTTTCCACGGAATGAGAATTTCCCAAGAGGTGGGGGATTTTCCTTGAATTTCCTTTTTTTGTGATAGCAGCAACACGCAACGGGTAAGCTAGTCAATATATATAAAACTGAATGTATATATCTGTCTGTGTCCGGTACGCATTTCTACAATGTTCTTCCAATCGCCAAGAAATTTTAATTTGCTGTTGAGTAGACTCTTGCAAAGGCTTTAGGTATAAATTTTATTTTCGACAATTATAATTAATTAGCCATCCCAATTATAATTAGTTTACCTTCCAAACTAATTATAATTGGTTTGATAATTATCGAATAACACTCGATGGGTAAGTTAATAATTCAAAGGTGATTTTTCAAACACTTTTGAATTTAAAAATACGATCACGTTTTTACATGCATGGAAGATACTCCAGGGGGAATTGTCGTGGGAGAATTTTCTACAGGGGGGAGAGGGTACAATTTCCCCGGGAGGAATTTTTCGGAGTCTTTTTTTTTCATGGACATGACTCTTTTTTTCGAGTTCAGATTTTTTAGTGGGCTCGCATATCATGGAAATGAATTACACTTAACTATGGTCTCTTTCCATACTATCTGGGCACGACCTGATTTTTGTTTACTCCTAGACAGTAGGCCAAAGAGCCCAATCTTAATCAATATCTCTAGGTTATTTCAGAAACCCTCTAGCAATCTATCATCCGCCTTACGTGACCAAGCCATTTTAACTTTTCTTTCATCATAGCCTTGGAAAGAGGGATCGAACCAAATTATTCGTACATCTTATTGTTTAATATACGGTCAGTGAAATGAGTACCTAAAATAGTTCCTCTGAAAACTTTTAACAAATATTCCTCGGGCTTTCGAAGTGCCCACGGTTCAGAACCATGCTTGACAACTGTCATTACTCTGGCTTCCATTATTATTGTCTTAGTTCGCAGACTAAACGTCCTATTCTACCAAACTCTTTTCAACAAACATACTGCACCTTGGCTATTCTACATTTTACACCTTCACTGCTTTCACCATTTTTATAAGCACTAGTGCTCAACGAAGTGAAGCTATATACTTGATTGTTACCTAAGCGAATTCCTAATTAAAGCGAATTAGCCTTCTAAATCTCCCAGAATCCATTCATTTCGCTAACATTTTTTCTGCACGACACTCGAATCATCTCAAACAAGTTCTACCTCAAAATAGAACACTCCATATAGCTTTCCAAAAGCACTCGTCTAGTTGGGACGCTAATATTGAGCCACTGTCATTATCACATCTTGACTACAGGAAGTGAAGAGGCGCTTTCTAACATAGGAAGTGAAGAGGCGCTTTCATATATTTTACTTTTTCATAAAAGTTTCGATGAAAATTTTGTGAATATTATTGATAGCGTGTTTGTGGAGGAGCTGAGATTTTGGGGCTCTGGAGCTGGGTGGGGCGATGTTTTTCCAGACATTCAGAGCCTGAATTCTTCATTCGACGATATTCAATTATTATGTAGGGATTCGTGCCCAGCAATTATCGGTCTCTGTGAAACATTTTGAATGAGAATAATCAGGTACTTTTGGATATCCCCGGTTATATGTCGATTTTTCTTAACCGTAAGATGGGCAAAAAAGATGGACTCGGGTTTTACATCCAAAATAATTTTCAGGCTGTACTAAGACATGATTTATGCATAAATAATGAAAAAATAGTTGAGTCACATTTTATTGAAATCCCAATTAACGCTAAGAAAAGGGTAATAATTGGCGAAGTATATCGTTCTCCAAGCGGATCTGTGACTGAATTTCTTGAAACATTAGATGACGTTCTTAGGAAAAAAGTTCTTGCTGAAAAATATGAAGTTATATTGATGGGTGACTTTAACCTTGACCTTACGAAATCGTCGTCTAGGTAGGCTTCTAATCTCTTGTCTTTACTAATTTCGTACGGATTGGCTCCTTGTACAAACATACCAATAAGGATTTCAAACCAGTCAGCAGCATTAATTGACAATATTTTTTCATCGCTACACTCCATTAGGAATGAAGTACTGCTTTCTGACATTTCCGACCATTTGCCAGTTTCAGCCCTGTTTCAAGTCCTCCAAAATCCACAAAGATTAGTCCCCCAGGATAAACTGAGATTTTGCTGCTCACCAGTGGAGCTGGATAGATTGAAAGAAGATCTTGGTACATATAAATGGGACTTTTCTCTACCAGAAAATATTAGTTTAGGCAATTATAATGACATATTTGGCCGGTTTTATGACACTGTTAAGGAAAAATTCACGTCTTATTGTCTAAAAGCTCCTTTAAAAAATCCTCGATCAAAAAGATCAACACCTGTAGCTCCATGGTTAACATCTGAAGTCCTAAAATCAATAAAAAGGAAGCAGAACCTTTGGAAGGAGTACAAAAAAAGACCAAATAAGGCCAAGTTAGAAGCATTTAAGTTGTACCGTAATTTTCTGAAATCAATTATTCGCAGAGCTAAAACAGTATATTTTACAAAAAGATTTGTTGATTGCGGTAAAAATATAAAAAAGACGTGGGACGTGATTAAGGAAGTTAGTCGGCCGTCCATGAAACCAGAAGGTCTCCCTAAGTCTCTCATTGTAGACGATCAACTTGTAACAGAAAAAGGCCAAATTCGACATCATATGAATAAATTCTTTGCGGAGATAGGGAAAAAAACTGCTAATAGCGTTTCTTATTCCTCTGTGTCACAGTCTTGGAAGCAGTTCTTAGGTCCCTCGTGCTTGAAATCAATGGTTCTTGGGGAGGTTACGGTGCAGGAAATTAGAAATATTGTTCTGTCTTTAAAGAATTCTTCAGCAGGTTTCGACCAAATTTCTGCTAAAGTAATTAAACATATTCTTCCATCGATTATCATCCCAATTTACCACTTGATTAATAGGTCATTTGAACTAGGAGTATTTCCCCAACGTCTTAAACTTGCTCGTGTTATAGCTCTCTTTAAAGGAGGTGACAGAAAGGATCCTGGGAACTACAGACCGATCTCTCTTCTGTCAGTGTTCTCTAAGATATTTGAAAGAGCAATGCTCAAACGTCTGGTGAGATTTCTTGAAGCTAAATTTTTTTTTTCCATCAGCATCAGTTTGGGCTTCGCGCAAAGTATTCTACAGAACATGCTTGTAATAGACTTCTTCAGTTTATACGACGATCTTTAGATTCTAATCATATTCCTGCAGCCATTTCTCTTGATGTAAAGAAAGCTTTTGACAGCCTTACACATAAGATTCTCATTGGTAAACTTTGTCATTTTGGTGTCCGTGGGGAAGCATTGTCTTGGTTCTCGTCATACCTAACTGACAGATCTATCGCCACAGAAGTTACAAACGAAAAAGTTCCAAATGAATACGGAGTACCCCAAGATTCTATTCTTAGGCCAACCCTCTTCCTCACATATGTGAACGATCTCTACCGACTTTTTAACACCCCAATTAACAATGTTTGCTGTGGATTGTGTCACAAATCTTACTCTCAGAGTACGTTGGTGTTCACACCTAATAGTCAAGAATAATTAATAGCATTTGCAGATGACACTACTTTAGGTGCTGCAGCTCCGGATGAATCATCCCTTATTCCAAAGCTTCAAGCAATGACTGAAAAATACTCTTTTGGTTTGACATAAATCAACTAACTTTAAATGTAAAAAAGTCCTACCTTCTTATTTTTTCTCGTAAAGGTGTGAGGTGCCCCACAATTACTGAGCTTCATACACCAAGAGGCTCCATAAGTCGTCCCCCGGATCGATATGTGCGATTCCTGGGAGTTCTTTTGGATGAAAATTTATCATTTAAGTGGCATGTTCAAATAATAAAAGTGAAAATTTCCCGTGGACTTGGAATCATCCGATAATTAAAGCGTTCATTCCCTTTCCCTATCCTCCGTCTTTTATACTTTTCTCTGATTTACCCTTATATATGTTACTGTTCGTCTGTGTGGATGTCCACATTTCCCTCGGTACTTGCTCCTATTCACAATCTTTATGAGAAAGCGGCAAGAATTCTACAGGCGGCTACACACACTCCTCTTGACCTCCTCAAAATTAAAGATATTTATGTTTTATCTCTATCTTCGTTGGCATATCAATATTTCCAGGGAGATCTCCCATGTTGTTTTTCGGGACTGCTTAAACTAGTAGGGGAAGTAAATTTATATATCGTTCGTAACCGGGAGGATGTGATGATTCCAGCTAGTCCCTTGGTTCGTTCAGACTTCGGCCTGGCTGTGACTGTGGGACGTGCTTGGAACTTGGTTTCCGCTGAGATCCGGCAGTCACGAACACTTGGCTCCTTTAAGAGCCCGATGAAAAGTTTCTTATTAAAGGCTTCTTATTAAATGTTTCTTATGGTTTATTTATTATTTTTTTTTCCTTTTTTTGGGTTGTTGTTTTGTTGGTGTTGTATCCTCGATGACGCGAGAATTTTAATTTATATTTTATTATCGGGTGATGAGAGGGTCGCTGTTTCGTGGGGACTGCCGGTGAATTGATGTCTTTTCCTTACATATTTATACTTAGATGTTGTTTAGTATGTTTATGACAAGTTTTTATGATTCTTTATTTATTGTATGCCGTTTCCCAAATAACGGGCCATTGAGCCCTTTGGGATATTGTTTTTGTTATTGTTATTTTATGAAAATAAATAGAACTTGAACTTGAACACAAGAAAAAACAGGAAAATACATTTTGGCTTGTCTGAATCTTATTAGGCCAGTTTTGAGCTGTACAAGAATATTTTTCAGGCACCCAAGGTACAGCAAAATACCTTGGAGCTTTAATGTTAGAAGCTCAATTTCCCCAGGGGTACAAATCAACGAAAATACACGGAGGGGGGAGGGCAAGGATTCTGTTTATGAAGGTATAAAAAAGGTGCAATTCAAAATTCAGGGGAGGGCAATTACCTCCCTCAATTGTCCCCCTCCCTGCATTTCTGCAATGTATCTGTGAGTTAGAAAATAGGATATTAAGAAAGAGATTGACAAGAGACAAACAGAATTTGCTTAGTTTGAACAGAAGGACATTAAATCAACATTAACAATATTTAACAGGACCTTTCAAATTACCAAAATCTATCAGCTCACACCACCTACATGTTATAGTCATGACATCAGTATAGTTTGATAACCGAAAGTGGCAGTTCTATTTTGTAGAGTAAACGTTTGTACCCTCCCCCCCCCCCCTAATAAAAAGTCTTCCTTTGAACCAGAAAAGTACTAATAAGTTGAAGAACAGAAAATCAAAACCCAACTTTTACCAAAAATTTAATAATTATCCAATTAATAGATCTATTCTTTCCACAGCTTCGATTGGGTCATTTTTAAAAATTAAAAAGTGTCCTTGAATAGCTGCGGCACTTATATTCTTCTTTTGTTCGCCACACTGAGAGACAAATTTTTCAACTAGGGCTTCAGATGCTTCAGGGTAAAAATTTCGAAAGAGTTCAGAAATTTGAAAATCTGTACAATAGTCTAAACACTCTTTAACGTCAACTCTGCCCGGCCTAACCAAAGCTGGGTCTAATCTCGACACATAATTTGTAGTCATGAATAGGATTCGAGCTTCTGTAGAAGCAACCCCATCAAGAGCATTCAAAAGTCCACTAAAAGTTAATCTGCTCAAACCTTCATATGCACCCTTATTTTCTGACGTTTTCTCACGACTAACAAAAGCCGCATCAATATCTTCTAGTAACACTATGCTTTGAGTTGGTGCAGTATTGAGTAAAAAATTCAATCTGTCATCTGTAAGACCTCTATCACTCAAGTTCAAAATACAAATCGAATATTCTAAATCACCAGCAAGAGCTGTAATAAATGAGGATTTCCCACAACCTGGTGGGCCAAACAGGAGATAACCTCTTCGGTAAGGTATACCACGGTCTCTATACCACTTTGGATTACCAATAAAATCTTTTACATCACCAACCAGTCGGTCTTTCACACCTCTATCAAGAACAACCGAACTAAGAGGCCGCCGTTTCCTAGGATGGCCAAAGGAACGCCAATCTGCGCCCATAGGGGTATATATAACAGTTCGACCTTCTGTTTGTTTCAAGGCTAATGTCCGTGCTTCTTCCAGCATATCTGAGAATAGACCTTTGTTTCTTCCAAGAGCGGTAAGCGTCACAGTTTCCCATGGTATACCCATATGCAAATCCAAAGTATGTTGTTCTCTGTTTCTCTCAACCCTAATCCAATGCCCATTATAGTTCATAAAATGTGTTCCAATACCAGGTACAAATGTATATGAGGTTTTCACCTTCCCCGAGTCAGCCGACTCTTCAAATGAGGTTTCAACACTAATATGTTGGGTGTTTCGAGCCCCCTTTTCAGTAATCCACTGTAACAGCCACTGATAGCTTTTATCTCGGCATGGTACTTCAAGGGTAATCATATAATTTCTTCTAAAGTATATTGATCCAATTTGAAACCCTTTCCTCAAAATAGCAGCACCAGCTCCAACACCGAATAGCCCAAATCCAGCACCAAAGTATGGATTCTCCGACAAAGTTTTGAAGTACTCAAGGAGACCCATTGCTCACAAAATTTCCTAGAAAAAAAAAAGCAGTTATACTTTAGGCAGTAAGTTTAAGCAGTTAGAATAAAATAAAAAAACTATCTATTGACGATATTCATGGAGGGAGTTTTTTTTTTTTCGACCCCTCAGCTTTTTTAAATTTTACGTCATAAGAAGAATTTTGTTTTAAAAAAAGGTGATGCTTTCCTTACAGACGGTTTCAACTAAAAACTAACTTCAATCTCTTTTTCCCGACACTAAGTCACTGTTTTACTGTTGAAATACACCACCCAGATATGCTGCTGCTGCATTAATTTGACTCAAAATATAAAACCTAATTCAGTCTTTCTTGTAAAAAACAAAAAAAAGGATGGGCAAGCAAAGGCTACTCTATTTTGCCAAAAAAAAAATAAGTATTATTTGTTTCTGGCGTATTTGATAGTGAGTACAAAATGAACGTTCTATTTCCAAGTAAATGCCACAAAACACAACTAATGAGGACAAAACTACGTCATCGCATTATGATATTACTTATAATTTTAGCGTAGCAACTTCTATGGAGACAAATTTTCTCACACTAAAATGCATAAGAACAAATATAAGATAGACTAATTAGCCAATTTACATAACCTTTCATCCCTGAAGATAAACATGCTTTTTTGAATCTTGCTTAAAAGTCACTGCATGAAGAGCTATTCCTCGTCATCAAAAGACGTCGCCTCAAGCTCCTTGGCCACACCTTGCGTCGCCGTCAAGGTACTATATATCGAGACGTCCTCATATATGAGCCAGCACTTTCCCTGAGATGACATCCAGGAGGATATAAGAAAATTTTTTGGCCAAAACTCAGATGACATCGAACCATGGAGAGGGATTCCGAAGGTATGGTCGGAAACGGAGCAAGGACTGTCTGAAGATCACAAAGGCAGCTGCAATCAACAGTTCATAGTGATTGTCAAAAGTAATTGCAAAATCCATTGGTCCTGGGCAGGACAGCTCTTCCTTCTTAGTCTTGTTCCCGCCGAAAGTAAGTAAGTATGTAAGCGATAGAGAACCTAAATAATGAAACTTAACACCTGGATTGTAAAACCAACGGTCTAAAGTTTCGTTTTTTTAGTGTTTTGTTTGTAGGTACATGTCTATAAAATTAAATGCGAATCCAGATATTTTGTAATAGTGTAGTTTATGTTCTCTTCTGAACTAAACACCATAATAAGAAAATTCTTACATAGTTACATTGAGAAAATGTCTATTTATCAGATTTTCAGAGGTACATTAAATTCAAATACATACCAGCCTCTCCCCCCCTAAGGCACAAGAGGGGGGGGGGCTGTATATAAACTGGAATCGCCTTTGAAAAACGAATAGAGACCTTCTGAATTAAATGAAGTAAGAGTTCTGTTACTATAATGTTTACTATCTTTGCTTAGTGTCTTACTTTACTTGCGGCGGGAATCAGGCGTTTCCACCTTGCCCGGCATCATGGATCTTCAGGACCTGTTTGGGCCACGTAGTTTGGTCTGCTGCCAGCTGCTTTGCAATGGGGGGCCATTGGGTAGTGCATCTGTGACCGAACTTCCTGAAATCCCCAATAAGTTCAAGATCTGATTTAACCAGGTTCTACCTTTTTTTCTTCTGTCCACCTTGGTGGTGTTTTTTCCATGAGCTGAGGGTTTCAACTAGAAGGGTTCGGTGAGGCAAGTACTCAGGTGGCCTTCGTAAGACATGACCCAACCATTTCAATCGACGTTCCTTGATATTTATGCAATGCATATCTTGATACCACATACTCGTCGTATATCCACATTTGATATGTGAACACAGGTGTATCCTGAGGATACTACACAGACAGTTATGCTAAAAAACTTTCAGTTTATTTTCATATAGTTGTATCACTGATCAAGTTTTGCATCCATTAAGAAGGACTGTTCGATCCAAAGCCGAGTAGACTCGAACTTTAGTAGGTATATTAATTTCAACCGGTTCCACAATGGTTTTTGGAGGTAAACAGAGACCAATTGTGCTTTTTGCAATCGCTGTTGAATATCGGCGTCTGAAAATCCATCAATACAAAACTGGGAGCCAAGAAATGGGAAACTGTCGATCTGATCCAACTGGTCTTGAATTCAATTAGCGAAAAAGGATAGGTGTCATTTACTGCCATAAATTTTGTCATCCCTGTAATGACTTTCAAGCCAATATGATCTGCCCAAATCCCCACATCATCGAGCATAGCTTGGGCTTTCACTGGGTCTGAGAGGATTCCGACATCATCAGCGTAGTCAAGTTCTTCAAGTGAAAGATTCTGTCCAATCTGAAATCCTGGATAAGAAGATAGGGCACTCTCAAGCACCCAATCAAAACAGTAGCTAAACGTAGTCAAATACAGGACACAGCCCTGTTTTACTCCAAAGTCAACCAGGAATTCTTCAGTCTTTTCTCTGTAAACTCGGACTCGGCTCACTGACCCGTCATAATATGCTTTAGGCAATTTGACAAATTTCCGGAGCATTCCGTCATTTTCTGGAATTTCCAGTAGTTTTTGGTGAGTGATCGAGTCGAAAGTGGCAACGAAGTCCAGAAATATCAGAATCAGGAGCAAACTATACCTTTGAAACTGATGAAAAGTGAGGTAGAGTGCAAACAAAATGTCAGTGCAGCCTCTACCAGGATGGAAGCCGGCTTGGTTTTCACTGATTCTTTTCTCCTTCGCCCTCTTGAAGCAGTTAAGGAGAATAATCCCAAATATATTTACCGCAACGTCAATTAGACTTATTCCCGGTAATTTTTGCACTCAGTTTCATCAGTCTCCTTGTAGAATGGGAGAATAACTGATATCTACCAATCCTTTGGGAAACTGTTGGTCCTCCATACTTATTCAAGGATGCCGTGGAGCTGTTTGGCAGTGGACTTTGTAGTTCTTCAGAACCTTGGTCACTTTGAGTATTTCCGTTCTTGTTAGGGCGGCCAGCTCGACATTACAAGGTTCTTTAGGACACGAAGGGGGGAAACCACCTGAAGTTGATGATGGGGATGGGTTAAGTAGGGTTTCGAAGTGATCTTTCCATCTGGTCAAAAGCACCTCTCACAATTACTGACTTTTTCTGATCTTTGACAACTCCAGGCACAGCAGCTTTCTTACCAGTCAGTTCCTTGAGAAGCTGGTAGATTTGGCGGGTGTCATGAGCGCCTGATCCCTTTTCTAATGACAAAGCAGTCTCTTCCAACATTCCGTGGCGGTCGAGAAGAGCAGAGCTCTTAACCTGTATGCGCAACTCATTTGTGACATTTATAGCGCCACTCATCTTTTTCCTTCGGTCCCAAACTACTGACAGGGTTCTGGTGGTAATCCAATGCTGTCGTTTCATTTTCTTTCGGCCTAGGATCTCTTTGGTTGTCTCTCTATCTACTGTTTGGAAGGTCTCCCATCTTTGCTCATTGTCACGGTTTTTCAGGTTTAGAGTTTGTCGAACTTCTTCATCTTGCAACTTGCCAAGGTAAATTCGGGATTTTGGTTTATTTTCTCTTCGAGCAGCAAGACGCAGCAGGATTTTTGCAAGGACTAGCTTGTAATCAGACCCCCATTTTGAGCCTGTGTCTGCACTGTTACAAGTTCACTAGTCTATTATTGAGCTTCTCTGGTGTTGGCAACCGAGACTGAAGTCGATTTGAATCTTAGTAACACCGTCATTTAAGTGCCACGTCAATAGATGGCTTGTACTAAAATATGGAGGTGGTGACAAGATAATTCATCCGGCCATATTTTACCAGTCTTTACCCATTGCCACACCTAAGTCCCAGTGTAAACTTTCCAAGGACTTGGATCGGGGTATGATAAGACAATCCAACTTTCACATTGAAGTCCCCAGCAGCAATCAGGTAGTCTCGTGCAGCAACTGAAGGAAGAAGACACTTGTTGCGTAGTCTCGTGCAGCAACTGAAGGAAGAAGACACTTGTTGCGAATCCGCATAGAATTCATCTTTAGTGGCAATATTTGCATCACGAGTAGGAGTGTATGAGGAGTGTATGCTAAAGGCTAGAGTATAATTTGTGGCTTGGAAGCAGTATATATTTGAACAATGCTTTTCCTGTCATTACATATGTATAGAAAAAAAACTAATCTTATTCCCATGGAGAAAAGTTCCTTAAAATAGTAATAGTAAAAAATACATCACTAGATTTTACAATCCCTAACAGTGGTCCTGATCTCCATTTCATGGCCCTTCAGCCAGCGTTTGGAATTTTCCCACTTAGAGTTTGGTTGACTCTTCCTGAGCTTACAGAGTCACGTCTCTGACCCCTATTCCAACCAAATAACCAGCAACACCAGGACTCAAACTCCTGTGCTCTTGGACAAAGGGTCTCAAAAATCTAAATAAATATATTTGTGATTTAAATATATTTTGTGAGATTTGCGACAACTTATTTTTTAGAATATTTTTTCTAATACTATTTATTTTTTTAATTCCATTTCATTCAAAAGTATACGAAAATGGTAGCCAAATAAAAACAAATTGAGATGTTCAAAGGAATTTACTAAGTTTTTAGGAAAGCAGAGATGACATTCTAGCCAGTGGTATGGGGGGAGGTGAACAACACAACTTTAATTTGAGTTAGAGTAAAAAATATGATTTAGGATAAAACAAACAAGTTTTCTCACAAGAAAGTAAAAAGCAGCATAAAAACCTAAAACAAATTATCCCATTTACGAAAAATACTACCCTTACCCCCCCCCCTTTAAGCCACAATATTTTATAACTTATCCTTTATTCAGGGTAAGAATATTTTTTATAATATGTCAAAATTCCTACGTAAGGAGCGGGACGTTTGTGGGACAATAGCACCCCTTTTATGTGGATTTTTTTTCTAGTTTTAACTTTTATGTTTTTTATATAGTAAATTTTAAGACACCAGGCTGCTAAAAGTTATCTTACTTTCATATTAGGAGGAGAATGCTCTAAAAGGTAAATTACTTAACGTCACCTAGATGTTTACACAAAAAAATCTCAAGAGTTTGTGATTGTTAATCTGTCATTGCCAAACTGCTAATATTACCCAAGAGGAGTGATCTCTCCAAATATAATGTTTACTACCATCAGATGGTGTCCCAGTGCATACATTCATCAAATACTTTCAAAGATGTAAAGAGCCCATTATCAAGAATTTAGTCATTTATTTTATTTATTACCTGTATGCAAGTTTGAATTCAAGTTGTTTTATTCAATTAATTTAGAAAACTTTTCCCACAAACCAAGTCTTTGAAAGAAAAGTAAGGTGCTCCAAGAAGCCAAAAATGAACAGAAATTAAGTCAAATAATCTTCCAAGCGCAAAACTACCACAAATCACTATCAATAAATAAATGAAAGTGAAAACGAACAGAAATTACCATAAATAGCAGTCAAATTCAAAACGAGCAATAATTAACATGAGTAGGGCTTATAACACCCAAGCTTTCTCAAGACCAGAATATAACTTGCGCTTTACTGAAATGAAATAAAAACTACAAAGAAATGACCGTGGATTGTCACTTTAATTGAAAAACACTGATATTTATTCCTTGCAGTTTTAATAATTTTTTATTTATGAAAGTAAGAGAAGTGAAACATTTAAAACGTATTTTTTTTTAGTAAAACTTAAATTATGTTCTGGTCTTGAGAAGGCATGGGGGTTATCAGCTCTACTCATGTTAATTTTTACTCATTTTGAGTTTGACTCAACTATCTATTGTAATTTCTGTTCGTTTTAAGTTTCATTTATTTACTGATAGTGATTTGTGGTAGTTTTCGCTTGGAAAGATTATTTGACTTTATTCCTGCCCATTCTTGGCTTAATGGAGCTCTTTACTTTTATTTGAAAATCTTTTGTGAAAAAAGTTTTCAAAATTAATATTTGTTCGTTTTTATTGGCACAGTCTTTTGGGAAAAAAATAATGGAAAAAATAATATTTTACATTTCTTTAGTTTTTTTCTATAAGAATCCATAGTATAGATTGCTATTTGTTTGCTGGAGAAAATTTTTTCTAGCAATTTTTAATCCTGACACAATGTGTAGTTTTTAATTTAATTTTTTAGCTTTTGAAGTTGACCTGAAAAATACCCCAGTCGTTCTCAATATATTGCTGAGGTGTCTTATTGGCAACCATAAACGCAATGCCTTTTGATTTATTTTAAAGCAACATTTAGTTTTAAAACATAATGGGCCAGCTGTGTAATTGTGGGGGGTTGACATATTATTTCCAAAAAAATTTATTTATACTCTTTGACAATTTGGATACACTTATGCTCTTTTTATTTATTTTAATTGAAAGAACAAAAGTTGTAATAGTAGTAGCCCTAAAAGTTTCAACTGAATACCCCCAGTCATTCTCGTATAATGCTGAGGTTTCTAATTAGCAACCATAAACACAATTCTTTTTTTATTTAGTTTAAAGCAACATTTAGTTTTAAAGCATAATAGGTCAATTATCTCTAAAGACATAGTTGCTGGACCGTTCTACTATGCTGAGCAAAACGGCTGTCTCAAAATTTTGACTGGATGCGTTTGGAAAAAGAATGGGTTTGAGAGAAGGGCTACTTGCCTCCCATCTCTTTTTATCCTTAAAAAGGACACCAGAACTTTTAATTTTGAATCGAATTAGTTCCTTTAAAAGTTTCTATGATATTTATGGCTATTACAGAGTGGTGCTGCATATGATATTGCTAATATATTGCTATGAAAACCTGCATGCATACAGTTTTTGTTTAATTGAAACTCCTAAACGTTCCCTATAAGTTTCATCTTAATACCCTTAGCGTCATTAGTTACACTCACTGTAATGGTGATATCAAAAGTAAACACTTGGTGCCTTCAGGCTAGTTCAAGGTCCCCCCGACTTACCCTAAAGGTCTAAATTAATGATATAAGTTGTTCTTCAGATATTCCTTTGCTACCTTTTTAAAGTCCAGATGCTCATAGTTAATTTTAATTTAGTTCAACATCCGCCAAAATATTCCTTAAAATTTTCACCTTAATACCCTTAGCTTGTGCAGTAGCCATAGTTATAGTAGCAGTTTATGCATAACACTTTTGGTTCCTTCAACATCCCTTCCAACACACGCCGAAAGTTTCCGCTTAATACATACCATCAACCGTTTCTGAAGCATTTCTGACGCGTCTCCTTGACAACCTGTGTGGGCACAGTGTGTTTCAAATTAGTTCAATATAGTTTCTATACATCCCAAACTTTTCACCTTAATATCCGTAATTTGATTGCAGTAGAGGTAATAGAAGTATTCATAATAGTAACAGTAGCAATAGCGTGAGTTTAAGCAGCAGCAGCATTACGATGAAAATATTTTCTTTTGGTTAATTCAACATCCCTCACAACCAGTCTTGTTAGTTTCAACTTCACAGCCCAAACTATTGTTATATCCTTTTGACAACCTGCATACAGAGGGCATGTTCTGATTCAGTTCATTTTCCCCTATCAATATTTCTTGAAAATTTCCACCTTCATACCCTTAGGCATAGTTGAGATCGAAGTTACAGTAGCATTATTGGTACTACTAGTAACAATATTGAATAGCCATAGCACTAGTAGCAGCAGAAGTATTAACTTATTGCCTCCTGGTCAGTAGAACATCCCTCTTATCAAGTCCTGGAAGTTTCAACTTAATACGGTTACCTGTCGCTATGGCGTTGCTGATATGTCCTTTCGATAACCTGTATATTCACATAGGCTACTTCTTAAAATTTTCATCTCAACGCCCTTATCCCTAGAAGTAGGTGCAATAGAAGTAGTAGTAGTAGTAAATGTAGCCGTAGCAGTAGTATTAGTAGTAGTGTGAACACATTGCCTTCGTGTGAGATGACCTTCCCCTTTAAGTCTTCTCTGGAAGTTCCAACTTAAAACCCAAATCAATTCTTGAGATACCGCATCTTTACAATGTGCATCCACATAACGTCTTTTGATTTAGTTCGAATTTCCTCTTAATACTGTAAATGTAGCAGTGAGGTAGTAGTAGTGGCAGTAGTTGGAATAGTATTGGTAGCATGAAATTATTGCCTTTTGGATCATCTCCCTTATTATTTCCTGAATTTTCCAAATTAGTATACTTAGTTATTCCTGTGTTGCACTATTTTGGCAATCCGTAAACACATAACGTGTTTTGATTGAGTTCAACACTTACCACAACATTCTCTGAAAGTCTCACCCGAATATCCTTCATCTTCTTGGAAAGTAATGTTCAAACATGCATAGTTTCTCAATAACATATACTAGGTGCAAACATGTATGAATTGCCTAACTTTCAGCCCTTCCCTGAGGACTGTGTGGAGGTTGACATCCCCAAAAACACAATTACTGGACGTTTCAACAAGGATGAACAAAATAGCTCTCTTAAAATTTCGATTAGATATGTTTTGGGGAATGCTAGACTTGGAGGAGGGGGCTGATTGCCCTCCATTCACTTTCGATTCTTAAAAGGGGCACTAAAACTGTCTACTTCTAATCAAATGAGCTCCATCCGATCCAAGTTTATACGACTACCCGTTCCTTAAAAATCTTATATGCCCTGGGCATAATTTACAATCCTTGCCAATGGGCTCTGGGGGATTGTGTCCACCCTAAAGACATTGTTATATGATTTTTCAACTATTGGTAACAAAATGGCTATATCAGAGTTCCATTTGAACACGTTTTCGGAAAAGAGGATGTCAGGAAAGGGGGGGGGGCTAGTTGCTCTACATCATGTTTGACTCTTGAAATGGAATTACAACTATACAATTCAGATCAATTGAGCACTTACAACCCTTACCGTAAGACTCGGGGGAATTCTGTCCGCTTCCAAAGCCTTATCATGTGATCTTTGGACTATTTTTGAACAAATGGCTATTTCAAAATTTTTATTGGATGCATTTGTGGAAAATACAACATAAGAGGGGTGGGGAAGTGGGTACCCCCGATCACTTTGACTCTTAAAAAGGAACTAGAACATCTGATTCCCGATCCAATGAGTCCTTTCAGACTTTATATGACCACCCTTTCCATAAGATCCTTATATGCCCTCGGTGTATAACTTACAACCCTTGCGCTGAGGGCTGTTGGAGGGTTGTCATCCACAAATACATTACTTCTAGACCTTTCAACTACGCTGAACGAAATGGCTCTCTTGAAATTTCAATTGGATGCGTTTTGGGATTTGATAGGCGTGACGGGGGGGGGAGGCTTGTTGCCCTCCAATCACTTTTGACTATTAAAAACGGCCATTTCAATTTCCGATCGAAAGATCCTTTCTTGAAGTTTCTACGACAACAAATGGCCATCTCGAAATTTCTAGATGCATTTTAGGAAAATACGAGGTGTGGGGGGCATCCACTCTCCGACCACTGAATCTTAACAGAGGCATTAGAACTTCTGATTACTAATCCAATTAGCCCCCTCTGAAGTTTACACGACCATCTTTTCTATAAAACTTTACATGCCCCTAGGGCATAGCCTACGGCCCTTGCTCTGAGGGCTGGGGGGTGTCACCCTCAAAGACATAATTTCCGGATCATTTAACTACGTTGAACAAAATGGACGTATCGAATTTTGATTCGATGTGTTTGGGGAAATGGTGGGCACATGAGGGGCGTTAGTTGCCCCCTTTCCTTTCGACAACTAAAAGGGGCACTAGCCCCTTCAATTTTCAATCAAATGAATCTTTTTAGAAGTTTCTACAACAAAAATGGCCATCTCAAATGGCATATACATTTCAGAAAAATACGAAGTGTGGGGGGGGGGTATCCAACCTCCAATCACTCTGAGTATTAAAGAGCGCAATATAACTTCTGATTACAAATCCGGTGAATCCCCTCCAAAGTTTATACGATTACCCTGTATACATAAGCCTTAAATACCCCCATAGTCCATGAAGAGTGTGAAAAAAAGAGCCAAACCGGAAACAATTGGAAGAGAAATGATTCTTTGACTACTCGGCTCATAAAAATGTGCTGATTCCAAATATGCAAAGTTGGCTCATCTAGCTGCCTCACAAATGTGTTTTTTTTTTGTTGAAGTTGATTTTGAGGGGGCGAATTTCGTGTTTCCGTATATAGGCGTACAACAACGGAATTGATGTCTAGAATAGTGTAATAGGTCACGGTGATTACGAAAATCACTTTTTTTAACATAAAATTAACACTTAGGTTTCTTTTAAGTTGAGGTTGATTTTAAGAAGATGAAATTCATGTTAAACCACTCTTAATCCGAAATAAATTGGTCTTAAAATGTAAAATGACAACTATCACCCAATGATTTTTCCATATAAAGGCGTAGAACAACAAAATTGATGTATAGAATTGAGTACTAGATCATGGTGATTATGAAACTCACCTCTATTTTAACATAAACTGTCAGCCTGTCTGTCGGTTTTGCTACTTTAGGCACTTCAAGGTAAGCTAGAACAATGAAATTTGGCAGGCGTATCAAGGACAGGACCAGATTATATTGGAAATAGTCGTTTTCCCGATTTGACCATCTGCAGGGGGGAGAGGGGGGCCGGTTAATTCGGAAAAAAATAGAAAAAATGAAGTATTTTTAACTTACGAACGGATGATGGGATCTTAATTAAATTTGATGTTTGGAAGGATATCGTGTCTCAGATCTCTTATTTAAAATCCCGACCAGATCCAGTGACATTGGGAGGAGTTGGAGGGGGAAACCGGAATTCTTGGAAAACCTGAAAATTGAGGTATCTTTATCTTACAAATGGGTGATCGGATCTTAATGAAACTTGATTTCTAGAAGGATCTTATGTCTCATATAGTCCATTTTCAATTCGAATCGGATCTGGGGACATAGAGGGTTGGAGGGGAAACAGGAATCTTGGAAAACACTTAGAGTGGAGAGATCAGGATGAAACTTGATGAGGAAGATAAGCACAAGTTATATATACGTGATTGACATAATTGGAACGGATCCATTCTGTTTGAAGGAGCTGGGGGGGGGAGGGTGTTAGTTTCGAAAAATTAGAAAAATAGAGGTATTTTTAACTTAAGAACAGGTGACCGGATCTTAATGAAATTTGATATTTAGAAGGAACTAATGTCTCAGAGCTCTTATTTCAAATCCCGACCAGATCTGTTGACATTGGTAGTCGGAGGGGGAAACCCGAAATCTTGGAAAACGCTTAGAGTAGATTAAATCGGGATGAAACTTGGTGAGTAGAATAAGTAAATGTCGTAGATACGTGATTGACGTAACCGTACTGGATCTGCTCTCTTTGGGGTAGTTAGGGGTTGGGTTTCAGCAAGTATTCTAGTCATTACTGCTCATTACAGAGAAATGACGACTGGTCAGGAGCAGTAATGACGAGAATACTTGTTGCCACTGCGGATCTACATGCTGCTCATGTAGGGTACCACAAGTCCTGCCACTCTTTCTAACGAAACGTAACATCCCGAACAAGTACAGTGGAATTCTTTCCACAAGTAGGTGCCTAAACTAGCAAAACCAGGGCAGACAGACAGACCAACAGACCTACCAACAGAATTTGCGATCGCTATATGTCACTTGGTAGATACCAAGTGCCATAAAAACATAATTTTTAGTTTTAGGTTCATGTAAAGGTGATTTTCATAATCACTATGACCTTTTACACCATTCTAGACATCAATTTTGTTGTTGTAAGCCTATATAAAATATTTTACATATTTACATATATTGACAAATATTTACATATTTAGAATCAGCACATCTTTTTTGAGTTGGGTAGTCAAAGAATCTTTTCGTTTGCGAATTTGTTTCGGGTCAAACCGTTCCTTTCCTGGACTACCAGGGCAAAACCTACAACCCTTTCCGTGAGGGTTGTGGGGGAAGAGATTGTCACCCTTAAAGACATAATTTTCGGACCTCTTAACTAATTTGAACAAAATGGTTATCTCAAAATTTTGATTGGACTTGTTTGGGGAAATGGTAGGCGTGTGAGGGGGTTAGTTGCCATCCAAACACTTCCAACTATAAAGAAGGGCACTACCTCCTTGAATTTCTAATCGAATGAGCACTTTTCAAAGTTTCTACAACAACTCCTTCGATACAGAGTGCCCTGGTCGAAAATCAAAAAACCAAAGGAAAAAAAGCCAAAAAATTTAAATAAATAATACATTGTGCCTACAGTACTCTTTACTTAGGCAGCGCTGTTGCACTGCATGTGATAAATATAAAAAAACTACTTTACAATCCAAAAAAAAACATCCCAAAAGGCCCATTAACTGGGAAAAAATTACACTGTATATTAGCTTTTTATAGGTTGCTGAACTAGGCCTAGACAAAAATAAAAAGAAGTACTGCCCACACGACTACTCACACAAAGACAACCAATCTCCACATCTATCATCACCAACAAATTTTGCTTTGTCAGCAGCATCAAAAACCAAGGCTAAATCATAAAAAAAAAAAAAACTATACTCCATTGAACATCGATTGCAGTCTTATGATCAGTATTACCTCATCAGTATGCTAAATAGCCTAATAACAAATTTTTGTTCTGCATTTTTCAGCAGTTTATCTGGGTATTAGGTATATTTGGTAATAAAATGACATTTCATGGACAAACAAAATTGCACAGCTGTTAGGCTCAAGTGAACATAAACCTCCGAAAAATATATTTGAAAAAAACTAATTAGTCATACCAAATCAACTCAACAACAATAATTTTTCAGCTATATTACATATAGCTGTATGTACATACATGTTAAATTGAGACCAGGGACATGTTTTATCATCAAGTAAAATTATTCCAAAAAAGGTGATAGTGCAGGAAACATAGAATGAATGTAGTTTTATACAATCTAGCCCAAATTGTATTATTGTATTTGCTCTTGTCGAAAACAAGGGCTGATGAGGGTTTTGAAGTTTTCCTCAATATAAGGGTTCAGCTTACATTAAGAATATTATCTGCATAATTGAGTAGTGTACTATCCTTTCCTAAATAAATACAGATCATTTATTCAACCTTTGGTCCTTGAGGATTCTATTGTTTTAAAACAGGGGCTACACATTTCAAAAGCCTGAGCATTTCCAAACACTATCTATTATAGAAGAAACTTAATAAAACATTAGACAGTACTATCCAAAGATGCAAGAACTTGCATAACTGATTTTGACTTGTGGGAAGTTTTCCTGCTAATTGTAACAATTAAACTATTCTTTGTATATCACTTGGTATATTGTCCACAAAAATATAGATACATTTATTAAGAATCAACCTTGAAACAAACTTGGGTAATTGATTCAGAGCATTGCATTTTACTTGATAGAAGAAAATTACACTGAGTACCATAGGTGTACATGGATGATTTCTTTTATTATTATTATTATATTTTTTTATTGTGGCTAATGAGCATTCTGTTGTCATAAATTAAGATCTGCACAAAAGTTTCCTTTTTACTTAGGTCTATAGAGGGGGACCCTGGGAAATTAAGGTTTAATTTTTTTTAACAACTTATATTGGTGTTTCACCACCCAACTTCCCAAAAAACGAACCTGAAATTGATTGCATAGTTTTTTGCAAATATTTACTAAACACAAGTGGTACACTTTTATTTATCTGTATAACCAGAATTTATCTGGGTAGGGAAAGAAATTCAGATTAATTCTTGTTTTTGGGCAGGAGCAGGGGGAGGGAGGTAAAACAAGAACTGTCAGGAGAGTAGAAGAAATCCATAAGCTTCAAAGGGATTAGGTTCACATTTTCCTACATGAAAATTTATCTTACAGCTTCAAATTTTTCTAATTTAACTTGGGCTACAGTAAAATTACTTATTTTCTAACATTTTATAATTTTGTTTTTCCATTGATTTTCATCATTACTAAATTAGTTTATTATAGTTGACATTAATCAAGTTTTGAAATAGTTATCACATAAATGTAAATTTCCAGAATCACCTCAAAACATGTGCATAGGATTTTAGGATTATAGCACGCAAAAAATTTAATTTTATCATATATCTTGGGAGTTACTACTGCTTTGGGTTTATTTTTCCAGTTTTGGCCTAAAACTCTTTATTAGTTCTCATTAAAATCAATTAAACATAAGTGCCAGTAAGCATCATGTGCAGCAAGTGTTTTAAAACCTACTGTTCAGATAGTATTTTCAAAGGCACTACCAGCCTTTGAAAATGCATGTCTCTAAAGAATCCTTAACATACACAAGAAAGATCAAGTCTCAAATGTTGAGATTCAAAAAATGAACTACCAGCCGCTTGTGAACAATAGGCTATATGAAAACTGTGGTTCAATCCCGCTGTCTAATGCTATAAAGAGAGAAAGATTGAGATGGCTAGGGCATGTTCTGGGGATGATGGATGATAGATTGCCAAAGATTGTCCTTTTCGGCAAACCGTCTAGGGCCAAATAGAAAGCAGGTCGTCTGTGGTTGGAGTGGGAGGATGTCATAAGAATGATTTGAAAGAAATAGGAAAGAATGAGGCTTTGAACAGATTGGGGAGAGCGTGCATAGCTGTGTTGGCCTCAACCAGCTGGGTGCTGAGTTGTTATTATAAGTAGTAGTAGCCTCATGTTATAAATATCATCTGTCAATGTTGATGGCAATATCTTGGCTATGTCTTGGGAATAGAGGACCTTAGAACTCATAAGGAAATTATTAGTGGCAACCTGTAGGATCAAGAAGGAAGAATCATCCCAAGAACATATTATACCATTCTTACCAGTCAGATCTCTGAATAAATTTATGCAGCCCAAGTAGGAAGATGTTCTGGCAGCAGCAGAAAATTGTACAGACTGAGACTCCTTGTTGATGCCCTAAGTGCCTCTGGAGGCACAGGAGGATCTATGGTAAGGTTCAGGTAGTACAAATTAATCTCTTATGGTACAATCTTAGCCAAAGAATGGTAAAATTTATCTCAGAACATTAGTAATGCAGACTTAGAGCAGAGACATCATTTAATGTCTGGGAGGGGGGGGAATAACTTTACCAACTGATTGGTTATTTTTACTGACTGATTTGTTGATATTGCAATTAAAATCAATTCATTTTTTTTTACAAACAGAGGCTGATCTTCTTTCATTGATTTTACACCACATATTTCCATCAGCCCTATTACCTATTGAAAAAAAGAAGATTTGAACCAGTAAAATTTATTGGGGGGCAAGAAGTGGTCCAAATCCCAATAGTCAATGGGTATGGGCAATCCTCCAGGATAAAGCTGTGGTGATTCTCGCCACGCTAATTCGCTTATACTTGCAGTAAGTATTAAGTATTACTACATAAGCATTACAGTAAATAACTTACTGCCATCTACAGCCTCTACTTTATTTTAATAAAAGTAAAATTTAAATTCTACAAAATGGTTGTAAATTTTAGATTATTTGTTTCAAATTTGCATCCCTAAAATATCTATGCCTGGGTTGGGCACCCTCTAGACCCCTTTTATGTAAAACCATCTGGGGAGAAAAGGGTGTTATAAAATTTGTAAAAAAAAAACACAAGCCCAGATATATTTGAAAGATGTCTGAAAATTCTAATGATTCTGTTCCAAATTTTCTCCCAATAGTCTAGGGAAAATCAAGTTTCTTGATTGAAAGGAGTCATCACAAATATCAGTCAAAGTTGAGATTGGACCATTATTTGGATCATGTTTGTTAATTAATTTGGGCAAAGTTGACTAGCTTCCACTGTTAATCCTTTTTCAATACCTTTTTCTTCTTGTTCTAATTTCTGTTGCTTTATAAAGTTAGTTCTGAGCCAAAGAAAGCAAGGTGTGCCCTCTGTTGGTCTTATTAGCCTGTTTGAACCAATTAAAATTGATACCAGCACAAATTATATTTCTAATAACATTATAAACCACATCAAAGTTGAGAGTTGGACGAAGCTGGTTTTTATGGAACTGGCCAAGGAACTGAAAGTTTGGCCATCTTACATTGCTGAGCCTAAGAATGTACTTATTCTGAATTAATAATTTATATAATACATAGCAGCCCAGCTGTCCCAATCGTGGGACCCCATACGTACTCCTCTACCTTATGGGGGGATAGGGAGATGTACTAAGCAGTTAAAACGTAAAGATAGCCAATTCCTTCCCTAAGTCTCCAATAGGACATTTTCTTCAAGCAATAACAAAAAAAGTTACTATTTAGCAAACACATTACTTGATTCAATTCAAAAATACTATAGAATACATAAATACACAAAACACACACATCAGACAAACATAAATTTAAGTAGTTGAGTCAGCTTTTACTAAGACTGCTAGCAATGAGTTTATGCAGACAACAGTAGTGTACTGTAAACTCTTTCAGGTGGGTGATGGAGTTTGATAAGCTTATATTCTTTGCTGCAAATATTAAAGTTCATTTTCGCCTTCCACTTCTTCAACGCCTGTGCCTATCATAGGAAACAAAATTTCGCAGTTGAACTATGCACTATTCAACAGCCTTGTGCATTGCATCATTCAGTTACATGTGATTTGAAAATGATGTCTTAACAAATCAAAAAGTATACCCTTTAAATTACCATTGTTGAAACTTTAAACAGGAGAACTGAATTGTAATCCCCTTATTGAACAGCAAGAAAAGATCACTCTTATTTTTCTTCAATGTTATTGAGGCACTGGAAAATCATAGAGAGCTGTTCAAGGATTCATAAAAGATATATCTTGTCATCTTGTTATGTGCCTAGACTCAATGCAGCTGTCATAAAGTGCCACAAGGTACACTAAAAGTGTAATTTGGGTGACACATTGGGGACTGAAAGGCAGAAGCCAGACACATAGACATCATAGAGAGCTAACTACTGCTTGTTTATAAACTAATTCTTATATTTGACTGCTCTTTATAAATTTAACTTTATAAGGCAATTATAAAGTGACACACAGCACCCAAAAAGTGTGCTTTGGGTTGTTTTTTCATTCTTAAAATAAAAATAACAAAAAGGATGTTGTCTACTGAAAAAATTTTGCAGACGAAGTTCTTCCCATCCTTGCAGAAATTCTGCTCTATGGAAAATCCCCCTTGAAACAATTTTTGGCAACATCATGGTAGAAATCTTATATTAATTAGAACTTACCAGGGATGCCAATTGGATGGGAAAATTACCTTCCCCTTTGTATATTTGTTAAAAAAACAAAATGTAGCAAAATTAAACAAAAGTTTTTGTGTGTATATAAATCTGGGCAAGGGAGGCATACGTTTCCAGAAGACAGGGTGGGAGCTGAACATTTTGTATGTCTAAAATACTCTCCACCAAGCAAACCTTGCTCTCCTAGTGCTGCATATTAAAACTGATAACAATAGATAAAGAGTATGGGTTGGTACTGCTTATTTGTGAGCATAAAATGTCTAAATTGTGAGAAAAACATACATATATTGTTCAGATTCACTTTATCCTACTTGCAGAAAATATTCCATATAGCATAGTGATGCAGAGATAAATGTCACACAAGTAGTGCTGGCATTATATAAAATATGAGTAGTAGCAGTAAATCATCCTCAGTACATTTATGTCAATTCTTCTTTTGGAGCTGGTAAAAAAGAAATATTTAGAGAAGCAAAAATGGCAAGTTAGCATGGTATTGCACATTGAGGCATTTATATTTATGGGTTAGTATGTCAATCTAAAACACATGGAATAGAACATTAGAAGCACTCACAAGGCATTTCAATTACAAATAAGAGGATTTGAATCTACATTAGAGTTTTGACTTAAATATTGGAAGTAAAAATATTTAACAATTAGATTATTTCTGGAGCTGATCTCTCCCTATACTAACTTCTATTACAAAGTTACAGGAAATTTGACCTATCTAGCTACAGAATAAAAATTATTATAAAAAGCACCAGGTTTTAAATCATATTTTTATGATTTCTTTTCATGTTTTTTGATGAGAAAATTCCTGTTTTCAATGGTTTCTTGTTTTTCAGCAATCCCGTGTCTGTCCTATTTGTAGATATAGAGGGTGTATTCATATTTATTTTTGGAAGTGTTAAAACAAGAAAATCTTATACTGAACTGATTTTAGGAAATAAAATACCTTTACCTATCAGGGAAAACAATTTGAATAGACCAAACTGAACAAAACAGGAAGTATAGTAGATTTTGGTACTTTTTTCATTAGCTAGGCTCACCTATTAACTTAATGATAGGGTTTTTAAGGCAGTATATTTGTATAAATATTAATGTAGAACACATTAGGAAGCATAGCCCCTGTTTTTTGTTTTTTTTTTTATATTAAGAACAAGGATGTATTAGTTAAAAATAATTATCTGCTCAAAGTAAAGAATAAAGTTGAGAATTAAAACAAGCAACAGTTTTAAAGCTACTTAATAATTTTTCTCTAAACTAAGGGGGGGCAACTCCTACCCACGCCTTCAATGATGCCACTGCATGGCTTTGTTCATATTTTGGCAATTCATTCCCATTCCCTCTGACCCCTCTATATAGCCCTAGGCTTTATACAAACTAAAAAAAAATCTACCATTAAACTTCTTAGTTTGTGCTCCTTTTCATAATATATTTATTTGTTGTTTTTCTATTGATCAATTTGGTGTAAAACTAGTTATTTTGCACTGACTTAGCAAAATCCAGTATAGCCTCAGTTATTGTGCTGAATATTGGTTGAAAAAAAATAATAAATTTACAGTTTTCAACATAATTTAACAAGGATGAAAGTGGATACATCATTTAGTGCCTTTTTATGCTATTTTATGGTTCAATCATTGTGTCTGGGGAAACTACAATTTGAGCCCCTAAAGGGCCCCAAAAAGTGAAACAGTCCATGCTAACCAAAAGTTCAAAATTATAATTCTAAAAAAAAACCTCTACTAAGAAAAAATTGCCATTACTGTTGATTAAGGGAAGTCTTATTATTCCCCTTAGTCTTAATAGTAAAATGTCATTTTGAAAACAAATTTGTTGAAATCTTCAAAAAGAGCCTGAAAACACTCAAAAATGATGTCACAGCAAAATTGATGTCATTTTGAGGTTTATAGCTCTTTTAAAAATTGTTATATTTTTTTAAAATAACATTTTACTATTCAGACTAAGGAAATAATAATTACCATTGCTGTATCAGCTACAAAATGGCATTTTTTTTCTTAATGGCAAGTTTTTTTTGAAGAAACATATTTTGAACTTTTGGTGACTTTCAGCTTCTTTGATCCCTTCAAATATTTTTGATTCTTTTAGCCTTTTCACAGTTGACAATGTAATTTACCCAAGGAACAATTACTAAATTATGAAAGAGCATAAAAAGACATTAAGTGATTTATTCACTTTCATCATCTAGCTAAATTATATAGGCAACTGCAAATTTATTAACAAAAAAACATATTAAATTAGTTAAAATAACATATGAGAACACAATAATCTAATTAATGTAAGCTTACCATATATTACAAAGTAAAAATTTAATTGTTTTTTAAGTTAGTTTTTTATATGGACTAGCACTGTATGGGACCATTGGTGGGGAAGGCTGAAAATGAATTGGCAAAATGGAAACAAAACCATACAAATGAGCATCTAGAAATGTTTCTCTTTTTGTTTAATAGAATTCTAGACAAGCTACTTGTTCTGGCATGTGTCCTTCTTGATAGTCACTATTCTTAACCTTCACTAGCCTATATACTTCCACAAACCCCAGAGGTCTAACCTATATTTTATTTTAGTCTATTAAAATTCTTTTTAACATTTAGGCTAATAGCTATGCCTAAACTAATTTAGGCTAAATAATTATTTTACTAAATTATAAGCTCAAAGCACTTTATGGAAGCTTCGTTTTCATAACGCAAGGTTCTTGCAAGTTCATTAAAGGTAAGTAGGCCTACCCTTTGGAGGAAAAGGGATGGAGAAATACTTCAAAAGACCTTCCTAGCCTAGCTTAGGCCCTGGAAACATTTCTGAAAGTTTAATTCACATAACACAACTTCTTCTTGAATAGCAAAACCACCCCTCATTTGAAGTGTTACCAAAAATAGCTGATGATGACAAAATGCCAATTTTTGTTTAAAATCTAGGTTGCAAGTTTTTGTTAGAAAACACCTCAGGTCACAGTATTTTATTACAGAAAGAAAAATGGTTTCTATACCACTTTCAACTGACGCCTGATTAAATTTTTGGCTACTTCTCAGGGATGTTTTACTAATCTCTTTTTAGATTATTTCATTCCACAGACTCCGTGTTCAAGTTTTAAATATTTTGCTTGAAATTTGAGCAGATTTTTTTTTATTTCGGGTCGACAATGTCGGCATGCATCACCTCTGAATAGCAACATCAAACAGTTCGTCGTAACAAACTGTAGTAAGGAGTGACCCGGCTCAATAGTAACCAAAACTCTAAAAAATGAAATTTTGATACCAATACCTACATCAAAAGAATCGCATTTTAATGCTGATTTTAAATATATACGTTTCATCAAGTTTAGTCTTACCCATCAAAAGTTACGAGCCTGAGAAAATTTGCGTTATTTTAGAAAATAGGGGGAAACGCCCCCTAGAAGTCTTTGAATCTTAACGAAAATCACACCATCAGATTCAGCGTATCAGAGAACCCTACTGTAGAAGCTTCAAGCTCCTATCTACAAAAATGTGGAATTTTGTATGTTTTGCCAGAAGGCAGATCACGGATGCGTGTTTATTTGTTTTTTTGTTTTTTTGTTTTTTTTTTCTTTTTCCCAGGGGTGATCGTATCGACCCAGTTGTCCTAGAATGTTGCAAGAGGGCTCATTCTAACGGAAATGAAAAGTTCTAGTGCCCTTTTTAAGTGACCAAAAAAACTGGAGGGCACCTAGGCCCCCTCCCACGCTAATTATTTTACCAAAGTCAACGGATCAAAATTCTGAGATAGCCATTTTATTCAGAGTAGTCGAAAAACCTTATGACTATGTCTTTGGGGACGACTTACTCCCCCACAGTCCCCATGGGAGGGGCAACAAGTTACAAACTTTGACCAATGCTTACATATAGTAATGGTTATTGGGAAGTGTACAGGCGTTTTCAGGAGGATTTTTTTGGTTGGGGGAGGGGTTGAGAAGAGGGGATTATGCTGGGGGAACTTTCCATCGATAATTTGTCATGGGGGAAGAAAATCTCCATGAAGGGAGCGCAGGATTTACTAGCATTATTTAAAAACACAATGAAAGAATAAATATGAAAAAGTTCTTTCAGCTGGAAGTAAGGAACAGCATTAAAACTTAAAACAAACAGAAACTATTACCATTTGAGGGGCTCACCTCCTCCTAATAGCTCGCTCTTTACAATAAAGTATTTTTAGTAATTTCAACTATTTATTCTACGGCTTTTGTGATTCTGGGGTCATTCTTAATGAATTGGGACAAAATTTAAGCTTTAGTGTAAAGAGCGAGGATCTGACAAGGGGGCGAACCCCCTCATATATGTAATAAAAATATGAGAATACAAAAGTTCTTTACGTAAGCTAATTTATAAGTTACGTAAATCTTTTACTAATAAAAATATTTGTAAAAACTTAAAAGTTCTAGTTGCCTTTTTAATTGACCAAAAAATCGGAGGGCAACTAGGTTTCCTCCCCCGCTCTTTTTTTCTCAAATTCATTCGATCAAAATTATGAGAAAGCCATTAAGCCAAAAAAAAAAAAAAATTCAAATTTCGTTTTAATTATTCCTCTGCGGAGAGCCAAAATCAAAACATGCATTGATTCAAAAACGTTCAGAAATTAAATAAAAAAAACAAGTTTTTCTTACTGAAAGTAAGGAGCGACATTAAAACTTAAAACGAACAGAAATTACTTCGTATATGAAAGAGGCTGCTTCCTCATCAACGCCCCGCTCTTTACGCTAAAGTTTTTTTACTGTTTTAAAAAGAAGAATTGAGAGACAGAGTCAAACTTTAGCGTAAAGAGCGGGGCGTTGATGAGGAAGCAGCCTCTTTCATATCCGAAGTAATTTCTGTTCGTTTTAAGTTTTAATGTCGCTCCTTACTTTCAGTTAAAAAAACTTGTTTTTTTTTATTTAATCAAGGTAAAGCCCAACGACCAATCTAAACCTGACAATATCAATCCTGCATGGACATATTTTTCAATTTGGGTTGGATATATCTACTGGAGATTGACTATATAATTTGTGAGTGAGCTTTCTCAAATTCGCACTGGGTTTCTTTTTGCTCTTTGTGACTGTTTTATTTATTTAATTATTTATTTATTTATTATTACGAATAGCGGTAAGCATCAATGCTTGTCGCAAAAACACAAAAGCACAAAATAAATACAAATCTAAAGTAAATTGGCAACGGCAAACTAAACAGCAAAAACTTCTAAATAACACGACACTACACAACAAAAGCGTCTAAATAAAAAGGCGTATTTACTAATGCACTCTTAAAAATTCGAACACTCTCTGCCTCGACAACCTCCAAAGGTAAACCATTCCATGGTCCGGCAACTTTACTAACCAAAGATAATTGACCAATTTTTTTCAGTGGTATTGGTGGACATAATTTATTATCATGCTGACGAGTAGAGTGATAATGGCTAAATTAAAAAAATGAATTTGGATCAACATCATCCACTCCTTTAATTATACGAAACACATTTACGAGGTCATTGCGACGTCTACGAAACCTCATCGAGGGGAGTTGAAGCCCACAAGGTCTCTGCGGATAGGAAAGGCGCTGAAGGTATGGGACCAATCTAGTGGCCCTTCTCTGAACCTTTTCTATACTATGCTCATCCGTTAAAATTAACGGAAACCAAACAGAAGTATTATACTCAAGAAGAGGGTGGACCATTGATTTGTATAGTAGTAAGAAACTACGAAGGTTAAACCTACTAAAGCTTCTCCTTATAGACAATAAACGAGAATTTGCATTCTTTACAATTTCCGAAACATGCTTATCAAATTTAAATTGGGTATCAAAGTAAACGCCAAGGTCACGCATTATTTCGTTAAAAGGGATTCGTATGCCAGACAGCTGGTAAGTATGCACAGGTGGGAGTTTACAAGCAAAGTGTTGAATAACACACTTAGAAGGGTTTATGAACATGGAATTAGATTCGCACCAATAATGCTTGCACCTTTATGCTCATTACCATCCCGTGACGTAGGCTGCGTAGCCAAACAAAGAGTCTGCTGTCAATAAAATAAATACCACTGCTATATATATATATATATATATATATATATATATATATATATATATATATATATATATATATATATATATATATATATATATATATATATATATATATATATATATATATATATATATATATATATATATAGCAGCGGTATTTATTTTAATGAAAGTGCTGTAAAACTACGCTAGGCAACTAAAAAAGATTCACCCTCCAGCGCCTCATTTGAAACCGCCTGGTGGTAAAAACCTTTTTACTTGTGTGCTTAATGAAAACATCTTTGTTGTTATTACTGATCTGGGAGATACTGATTTTCCGAAGAAACAGAAGAACTTTTAAGCAATACATTTGAAATTGGCTACATGGTACTTTATCTTAATCTTTGAAGTATAGGATGATAGACTTGTTTATTAAGTTTATTTGTGAAAGTGGTAGAGAAAAGGATTTTATCTGATTTTGATAATATTGTAAATGCTATATTGACAGTGCTGTAATAGGGATTGATTTGTATGTGGACTCTATTTGACTGAGTGTTTTAATATTGATCTAGGCACTTGATGAGTGATTTAAAAAAAAAAAAAAAAAAAAAAAAAAAAAAAAAAAAAAAAAAAAACCTGCTATAAAGGAAGATTATTTGTTCTTTTTAGTTTGAAGCTGAGATGAAATAATAATTGCTGTATTGAAAGTAGCTGTAGCTAATGGTGAAGTGCCAAAAAAAGGAAATTAGTCATATTGAAAGAAGTCTCAACTGGCATTGCTGTCAAGAGGAGACTCAAATCTCTCAGATCAGATCTTAATGATTAAAAGAAATGAACCAAAGTGTACTAGAGAAACAATAATAATGTTTTAATATAATTGTACTCATTGTAGTAGCCCAACTGTATATCCTAAAAGCTTCCAAGACCTCAGTTCAAGCATTTTTCTTACAAAATTGGATTTGAAGTAGCAAGTTGCATTCTATAGACTATGTAGTTAGATGAAATTGTGTTCTATAGTATCTTTGATTGGTGGAAGGGTAAAATTCTCGTTAATTGACTTCTTGCTATCTCGGAAAGTATTTAGGTTAGGAAAATGAAACTGTCAAGGATGGGTCTACAGGCTAAAGTATGTCCCAGGAAGGCATTTTAAAGTATCCACCTCCACTCCTTCTCCCTCTAGAGGGCCCTGAAATTTGCCTACATGACAGGTCTATACCTATTGAAATTTTGACAAAACATTTTACCTTAATTTTCAGTTAGGCTACTATTTGCTTTTTCTCTGCCTTTAGCTCTGAAAAAATACAGTTCCTGTTATTTGAGTAGAATTTTGTGCCATATCAATGTTTTATTTTCAAAATTTAGGAAATTTATTTGCATATCTTTAAAACCTTATAAAATGGAATTGAGCAAAGTTATGAAGCTGAAAACAATTTTGTTGTACTTCAATTAAGCAGAAGATCTATTTTGCAAGGTTTCATTTTTATAACACACATATTTTTAAAGGTCTAGAAAGCAGGGCCCTCTGGAGAGAGAAGAAGTAGAGGTATTTGCTTCAAAATACCTTCCCAGGACAAACTTAGTCTATACATTCATCCCGGAAAGTTTAATTTTCCTAACCTAAACCCTTTCTGAGATAGCCAGAAGTCAATTAACTAGAATATTACCAACAAAAGTGTGAGTACCATTGTTGTATTTGCCCTTTTTTGAAGACACAAAAGTAATAAAATTATCTATTTAATGGTAAGGAAGTTTGTATTAGCCTAAATGGATTTTCTGGGATAGCCTGTTTTTGGTCTAAACAGATCTGGGAGCTTTAATAACCAGGGAAAAAAGTAGTAAAGTAAATTAAACACAACATATAAAGATGAGAAAACAAATAAATAAAACTCATATCTTAGTAGCCTAATAAGCATTTTTGTCAAACATGAAAACATAATTGACATTTCTCTGCTGATTGTTCAGGCTGTTTACAGAGGTATTTGAAAATTATTAAGGTGTGAGTTTTATGTATTTGTTTTTGTTTAACTAATGACTACATCATTTGTGCTTTATTGAAAACTATATGTGTTTTAAACAGTCCTTGGAAAGAACTAGTAAAAATAAACTTAATGTTTGCTATATTAATTTCTGAAAGCTCAACAATTGAAGATTTTATTTCACTTTAATTTTATTTTTGATGTTGCATATATATAAAAAATTGTTTGTAATATAATCCATTTTTAGTAAAATGCAAATGATGCAGTAGACTTTAAACTTTTGCATTTAGGAAAGAGGGAAAAGGCAGTGGCCAAACTCCTGTTTGTAGTGATTTTGTTTGTTTTATGATTGACTTCAATATCCAATTATTTTTTATTCATTTAGGATTTATTTATTCATTTATCTTAGTACCATACCTGCTAACTATGTGCTTGGTATGGTTGTTTATCTAATTCATGTTTGTTTTGGGCTTTATTTATTCTCTAATAGTAATTTCTGGTCATTTTGAGTTTGAACTCTTATAAGAATTTATTTCCGCTGATCTTAAATTCCCTGGCAAAATTGGTGGCTGTGTTCTTATCAGACAGACCACAAGTAGTTAAATATCTGAATCATTATTCCAATTGTCTGACTGCCCACAATAGGGTGCCCCAAGGTACTCTTCTAGGTCTGCTCCTTTTCTTAGTCATGACTGATAGCCTGTTCTACTAATTTCCTGGTAGATAGACATTTATCAGTGTCCTTATTGTTGTTAAAAATTGCTATAGAAATTTTATGAGTAACCCTATGAGAATCCTGGACAACATTGCACAAAATGCATCAAACTTAGATATTAGAGTAAACTCTTCAAAGTCCTTAATAATTCCAATTTGTTCCTCAAATACCCACCCTATTTTCTGAATGTTATCCCTCCTGTCTTATCTGTCCTTCTTAAATTATGTGGGATCACAATATCTTCTAATTTGAAGTGTGATATCCATGTTAAAAATATCATACATCAAGCTAATGTATTTATCCCCCTCCTTAAGCTTCTTATCAAATTTGGAACCTCTTCCCATTCTTTAAGGATTTTCCTTTGTCTGCCCTCTCTTGAATATGCTTGTACAGTATAACACCCTAGCATTAATAATAATCAATTATTTTTTTGTTACCCACTTGTTTCAACAACTTAAGTGGAGTAAACACATTAAGGAAAGAAAAACAAAATAACACAAACAATACAATCAATACAGTCCAATCAAAGGGTGGTAAGGACCCAAGTGTTGACAAGTCTCAGCACCTAATCTAGCATAGAGTTTTTTATAAACAAAAATAATATCAGTGGCACAAAACTTTCTAATAATCTTCTGATTTCTATAAGAATGTGGCAGATACAATAAATGTTTGCAATAACAAAAATACAGAACTCTTATACCTTGCAATCTTTATTATTAAAAAACGGGCACAAACCGGAATGAAATAATATAGAATGATTGCAATATGTAGAATAAAGTCTGGATAAAACCTTTTGTGAAAATCTGCCTTGGTTTGGGACAATTTGTGTGCACCCAATTTGAGTTTACTTTTAATATCATTAAGCCCACAAGATTGAAAAGCCAATAAAGATGAACAAATACTAATACCAAGCCACCAAATCAATGAAACAAGCTGAACTGGAAAATAACCACAAGCAAGATCACTACTTTGATGCTTAACATTAAAAACTAAATATTCATATTTTTCAGTATTAAGTTTTCGAATTCCTTCAAAAACTTAGAAACAAGCTGGGTTAATGTAATTAGGCTAGATTTAGTGGAGCTGATCAAAAGTAAATCATCTGCATATGCAATATACAAAAGATTAGTTAGGCCTAAAAAACATGATGGATTAATACATGGCTAAACAGAATAAAGACAAGCATTAAAACGATAAGAGGATGAGACTCCTCCTTGCTTAAGACCAGAATGGATGGGGATATTACCAACATAGGTGTCACCTGACTTGAATCAAACATATGAATTAGCATACGAAAAATGAAGAGTTGATATAATAGACACATTAGCACCAAGTTGGATTAAAGAATACCAAAGTTGGCTATGGCATATTGAATCAAATGCTTTTGAAACATCAAGTGCACAAAAATGAACCTCAAAACCATTTTTATGTGCTTCAAGTAATAGCAAAGCTATAACATGATGAGCATGTTGGCATCCTATACATGGCTTGAAGCCAAACTGATTAGACATATAATCTACTTTAGACAGGAGATTAGGGAGCAAAACATATTCAAATACTTTACTTAAAGTACAAGCAACCATAATAGGCCTATACAAAGCACAACTAGTTGAATCCTTACCACATTTCAAAATCAATGTAATGTTACCAACTAAAAAAGAATCAGGGCCTAAAGAAGAGTATAAACACATCTGAAAAAGTAACTGCAAGTGATAAAATTATTCCTTGGAATCAGTATTGAGGTGAAAAGCATTGATGCTGTCTATATCATAAGATTTCGTTTTAAGTCTCTCTATGCTTCTTTTGACATGGTCAACACAAATGGGAGGTATATGACCTTGAGTGAAGCATAGTCTCTCTAAGCTTCTTTTGACATGGTCAACACAAATGGGAGGTACATGACCTTGAGTGATAACAGATTAAAATAGAGCTTGGCAAAAAGAAAATTAACTGCATATATCACTGTATCGAAAATGTTACTATAATGATTGATCCATGATACATTAGGGATTTGGTTGGCTGTAGGCAATCTATTGAACATTGTGACATTGATCACTTTTTTCTACTGGCTAGGAGTCTTAGGAAATTCGGCACCATTATACCTAATTCTTTGAAGATAGTGTTTAAAATCAAGCTGTGTTCTTTGTTTAATATCAAATACATTACCCCTTAAAGGACGGCTGCAATCTATCCACATTTTTAGCCACAATTTAGCCTGATTTTTTATAGTTTTGAGCTCTGGGTTATTCCTCCAAATTGAATTTCTTGTTTGGGCTCGAAAGCAACATAGGGGAACAGCTACCTCTTCAGGCCTCTTTAAGCAAAATACAATGTAGGTATAATAAATATTAAGCTGAATTCTGGCTTGTGGGAACCCAACGCTTGTACACAGCAGATTAAAAGGGACTTTAATTGTTGATAGAAGGCTAACAAGCATAGAAAAATAAAGAAGCCAGTCAGCTTTGTTCCATTCTCTTTTAGAAATCCATTTTCTAGAATTAGGACGAAGGTTCTTTTCAGCAGTAGCATTAAGGGTAACAGTGAGGGATAGGGGGATATGGTTATAATCATGCTCATCCTGATCAACATGGACTTCGCCATAGATGAGACCAGAAGAAACAATACAATGGTCAGTGTCCAAAAATGAGCCACTATTATGGATATAGGAATGGGAGGCATCTTTCTTCAAAATTTTGTAACTATTCGGTAGGGAAGTTAAAAGAAGCTCAGTCCACACTGATGAAGAGTTAATATTACAGTTCATATCACCAATTAATAACCAGTCCAGTCCATTACTCTCAATGCCATTCAAAAGACTTTATTAGTGTGCAAGATTTTGTAAATTTATTTGAATTTTGGAGGGGTTTCTGTTCGCAGGGGAGATAAACATGAATGAGGACAAGGTTGGCAAGACGAATAGCAATATAACAATTACTGTTGTGATAACATAAAGGGGCCAGTGAAAACAGCATCTTTTGTATTAAACATGCTAAGCCACCTGATGGTCTGCCAGAGGTTTTGCGTGCACTTTTAGAAAAAACTAAGTGTTTGTTACTTCTCTGTAGGGAGTTTAAGCTCACCAAAGGTAGGAGATGTTCCTTGAGAAATAAAACATCAAAATTTTCTAATTTCTGAGCTAAAGAAATGTTTTTATCCTTAGTACCGTTAATATTGAACAAACATATAGTGAAGTTAGTCTTAGCACTCATTTTCTTGTAAAGGACGATTGCTTCAACAGAAGTTCGCAAAGAATTTGGCATTTCATTGAGAATGACACATGATTGCCTTGACAGTTTGCACATTTTGTTATGGCCTGGCATGGAGAATCAGGCGAGGATTCATGTTGCCCTGCGCAACAGGAGCAGCCTTTTTCTTTATCACAATTTGATTTTAAGTGATTTGTTGATTGGCAATTATAACAGCATTTGGATGGGCGTTGGAATTCGTAAATTCGATATATCTCATACCCAATCTTTATACCAAGTCTAAGTGCATTAGCAACCACAACAGCGTTTTCAGAAAAACACCCTAACCGCCAAAGAATTACCTATTCGTTTTGCATGAGTAATATTACAGCAATCAATTAACATCCCCTCATCAAAATTGTTCAGTATACCTTTGATAATTCCAATATATTTCGTTTCTTTTACTTTGACGTCACAATCTCTCAATACAGATGGAACAGCATTACAAAAGTTCTTTGCAGCAATCTTGTCAATTCGTCTATGGACAATTAGCCGAAGTCCAAAATCAAATAAGTTTATTACTCACCATGCTGTCAAACAGCTAACATCTGATTAATTTAGTTTCAAAATAATCCTTTACAAAGTAACTTAATTCATTATTTTCAGTGTGAGATAATGTCTGTGCAATATCTTCAACATGTAGGTCAGTAAGTATAAGTATGGACTATACATCACTATAATCCCTATTGCGAAATTTTTGGTTGTCTTCACATAAAACTTACTGATTTAATAATGTCCAAGCAGTATCTGATTTAGATGTTGACACTTTGAACTATGAAATACGACCAGTGTTACCAAAGCTTCGGAAGAAAAAGTACGGCAAAACGCCCTAAAATTATACCACTAATCAAAAATTGTACCATATCTATTTTTTTGCATGTTGTGCTACGGGCAAGACGAAAATTTTTCGCTACGCACAACACTTGAACGATCGGAAAATTACATTACAGTAAAGAGAACAAAATATCAGATATCTTCTTTCAACGATATTTAGGATACTTCCTTTCCCTTGCAGAGCCCGTTTTGGTGTCACTCCTCCAAATAGCTACTCACCTATTTTGTACTTACCGTACAGATGGCTTCTTCACGCTATATTATGACCGTAAGAGGCCAACAACAGGCACTTAAATAAATGTGTCAAGGAAAACTTAAAACTCTTGAAGAGAAAACACATAAAAACTACAATTCCCTTCGCTCGCTGCGTCCTGACGCCCAGTTAAATCTTATTGTGCCATATTGTGCCACATCTTGTAAAATGTACCAGGAAATGTGTGATTCCACCAGAATGTACCTTTAGAGGTGAAATGTACCAAAATGGCACAATTGTACCGCTGTTGGCAACCCTGAATACGACTCTGGAAACTCTGGAAAGCATTTCCAGGGAAGGGTCAAATAAAATTGAATTTATACAAAAAACGGCCCTCTGAATAATTTTCATAGAAGCTAAAGTTTCATGCTGGTACTATCTGCATCTAAAAAGAAAAACTAGGCTAGAAACACTTGAGTACATGAGAGATAATTGCCTCTGGATTTTGAGAATACAACCACAAACCTTTGCACAGAACACATTTTTCTGAAGAAAACACTCCCTACCCAGGTTATGCTGTTCTTAGGCTGTTTCCCAGCCTGTTCCTACCTTGTCTCTCATTTGCTTCTGTACCTCCACACTTAAAAAAAAATAAAACAAAAAACATTTGTCTTTACAATATAGACAAAATAAACAAGACATCTTGCTAGCTCTTCTTATTAATGTGTACAGGTGCTGCTCATGCTTTGTATTTATTTGCTTGTTTTCCCCTCCTTTTTTAGTGTCCCTTTAAATTCTTTTTGTATTTCTGTGTGTGTTTTGTTTTAACAAGTTTTGCTTCTGTAATCTTTTTATCTGTTTATTAATAATCTCAGTTTAAATAATGACAAATGAATAGATTTTCATTCTAAGAATTTTAATCTTTCCATTCTTTTGCCAGTCTTTTAGGTTTTGTTGTATCTTATGATTTTTTGTTTGTCCTGTTTTTATTTATTGATCCCAATGTTGGATTACCACCCTTTATGGCTTGTAATAGCAATTTTTTAAAATATTGATCTTACCTTATGTGATTAATAAATTAATCAAATTATAATTATTTGACATATATTATGACTATGGTTTTTATGGCCCTTGGTATTAACCGAGTGACATATAGTGATCACAAATTCTGTTGGTCTGTCTGTCTGTCTGTTGGTCTGTCCTGGTTTTGCTACTTTAGGCACTTCCAGGTAAGCTAGGACAATGAAATTTGGCAGGCGTATCAGGACCGGACCAGATCAAATTAGAAATAGACCATTTTTTTCGATTTGACCATCTGGGGGGGAGTGGGGATGGGGTGGTTAATTCAGAAAAAATAGAAAAAATGAAGTATTTTTAACTTACAAATGGGTGATGGGATTTTAATGAAATTTAATGTTTGGAAGGATACTGTGTCCCAGAGCTCTTATTTTAAATCCTGACCAGATCCTGTGACGTTAGGGGGGAGTTGGGGGGAGGAGACCTACAATTTTGGAAAACGCTTAGAGTGGAGGGATCAGGATGAAACTTGGTGGGCAGAATAAACAGAAGTCCTAGATACATTATTGACATACCGGAACAGATCTGCTCTGTTTGGGGGAGCTGGGGGGGGGGTTAATTCTGAAAGAGTGGATAAAATGAGTTATTTTTAACTTACGAAGGAGTGACCAGATCTTAATGAAATTTGAAGTTTGGAAGGATATCGTGTCACAGAGCTCTTATTTTGAATCCTGACTGGATCCGGTGACATTGGGGGGGAACTGAGGGGAGCCTAAAATCCAGGAAAACGCTTAGAGTGGAGGGATCAGGATGAAACTTGGTGGGAAAAATAAGCACAAGTCCTAGATACGTGATTGACATAACCGGAATGGATCTGCTCTCTTTGGGGGAGTTGAGGGAGGGGAGAGTTAATTCTAAAAAATTAGAAAAAATGAGGTATTTTTAACTTACGAAAGTGTAACCGTATCTTAATGAAGTTTCATGCTTAGAAGGACCTCGAAACTCAGATCTCTCATTTTAAATCCCGACCAGATCCAATGTCTTTAAGGGGGGGGTGGAAATCTTAGAAAACGCTTAAAGGGAGAGATCAGGATGAAACTTGGTGGAAAGGATAAGCACAAGTCTGAGATAGGTGACCGACATAACCGGACCGGATCTGCTCTGTTTGTTGGAGTTGGGGGGGGGGGTAATTTGGAAAAAATAGAAAAAATGAGGTATTCGTAACTTACAAATGGGTGATCAGATCTTAATGAGATTTGATATCTAGAAGGATCTTGTGCTTTAGAACTCTCATTTTAAATCCTGACCAGATCCGGTGACATTGAAGGGAGTTGGAGGGAGAAACCGGAATTCTTGGAAGACGTGAAAATCGAGTTATCTTATGAATGGGTGATCGGATCTGAATGAAAATTGATGTATAGAAGAATCTTATATCTCAGATGCTCCATTTTCAATTCGAATCTGATCTAGGGACATAGAGGGTTAAAGGGGGGGAAACAGAAATCTCGCAAAATGTTTAGAGTGGAGAGATAAGGATGAAACTTGATGGGAATAATAAGCACAAGTTATAGATACGAGATTGACATAATTGGTTACGGATTCGGTCTCTTTGGGGGAGCTGGGGGTTGTTAATTTAGAAAAATTAGAAAAATTGAGGTATTTTTAACTTAAGAAAGAGTGACCAGATCTTAATGAAATTTGATATTTAGAAGGAACCTATGTCTCAGAACTCTTATTTCAAATTTCGACCAGATCTGTTGAAATTGGGGGGGAGTTGGAGGGGGAAACCGGAAATCGTTGAAAATGCTTATAAATGTCGTAGATACGTGATCGACGTAACCAGACTGGATCCGCTTTCTTTGGGGGAGTTAGGTTTTGGGGTTCAGTGCTTTGATGAGTTTGGTACTTCTGGACATGCTAGGACGATGAGAATTGGTAGGCGTGTCAGAGAGCTGTACAAATTTACTTGATAAAGTCATTTTTTCCTGATTCCACCATCTAGGGGACTGAAGGGATAGGAAAAATTAGAAAAATTGAGGTATTTTTAACTTACGAGTAGGTGATCAGATCTTATCGAATTTTGATATTTAGAAGGCCTCATGACTCAGAGGTCTTATTTTGAATCCCGACCGGCATTAAGCCTCAGAATTTCGTTTTAAAGCAATCTATTGATTCTTAGAATTTTGCTAGAGCTCATACCATATGAGCTCTTGGCTCTTCCGACCTCGTCACAAGTGCCATATGAGCTCTTAACTTTTAACTTTTGTTCTTTACAAAGACTATTTCGGCAATAATTTTCGACTATTCAGCAAATTTTTCTGTGTGAAAATACTTCTACAAAATATTCCATCAATTATAACACTCCCAGCAATTCCCTGGCAAGAATTGACTAGGTTTAAAAGGCTGGAGCTGTTCAGATGTCCTGAGATGATTAAGGGTTTTGAATTTGTCATAAACTCCTTCCGCCATCACTATCCCCAGGATGAATCCTTCTTGTATGGCCTCATAGTTTGTGCCATTATCCTTTTTGTTGTCATTGATGTTTTGACAGTCAAAAACCATGCTGTTCCAAGTACATATTGTTTTCAATGAAATAGATATAATAGAAGCCATCTAGAGGCTTTGAGTGGTAAGAAGGGGGTGGAAGCACCACCTTTATTTACGAACTCTGATTTTCCTTGGGATATAATTTTTATTGTATGGCAGTTGGTGTTGTGACAAATAAAAACACACTATTGCGAAATACAAATAATCTACTGTAAAACACAGTGATACTATGGCCCTTAGATGATCTAGGGGGAGGGGAGGGGTACTCTTGTTTTTGGTGATTTCATTTTGTTTTATGGATTCTTTTCTGCTTGTTCAAAGTTTTAATATTGCTTTTTTTTTTGAAAAGCTTATTTTTTGGAAAATGTTTTGAAAATTAATTTCTGTTTGTTTTAGTTGAAAGAAAACAATAGTTGAAACAATGCCAAAAATCAATACCACTAGATTTTCTTCTTAATTTTTTGTTTTGATTGATGATCCCCTGGCCCTAAAATTCTGATTGACGTGTCCACATGACCTACAATTTTGAAGCAGATCAGCATTTTAGAAAATCAATTTTTTTGATAAGAAGCAATAACAATACATTTTCCTTTGAAAATGTCCTTGTTATGTTCCCCTTAATTGAATCTGCTTACCTTGAAATTTTCATGTTGTCCAGAGAAAAACTATGTTTGGCTCACTTTAAGGTTTCATGAACGAATAACTTTTTTTTTCAAAATATTATTTTCCTCTCAGGCTTGTTTGGTCTATTATACATGATGAGTAAGCTAATCGGAAACAAAAGTGATCTAACCTCAAATTTGTAGAACCATTTCTTGTAGCAGATTTTTTTTTTTTTTAATTTAGATCCCCTTGTCTCTTTCTGCATTATCGCTAACTAGTGGCCAATCTGGGAAAGCAAAATTGTTTAATCCTGTTTATCAGGTGTTTCATGTAGAGACAGCCAATATTTAGAATATTTTTGTTTTCATTAAAGTCTGCATGGCCCTGTGTACATGTGTACATCCCCTGGAAGCAACAAACCAATCAGAGACAAGACAAATTTAACATGTCTATAGGCATCACAAACCAGTGGAGCCAAAATTGGTTGCAAGTTTATTTTCTGCATTGGGATCCATCTCATCAAGAAACTTGTGAATGTGGTTTTTAGGCTGATTGGGGAAACTAAATATTAGGCTCCGTTTTCGTGTCTCCCTTATCTTTTAGCCTTTTGGTCTACAATGTTGAGGAATGTTCATAGTTTGTTCAGAAACTATGTGAACAGATATTCAACTGTGCTGAAAACAATCAAATTTTTTCTGTGCAAATAACAGTTCCTTTGATCCAGTAGCTTGTAGAAATAAGCTTCAAGCATAGAAGAAAAAATTGTTGATCTTTTTTTAGACAAAACAGTATCTAGGAGATAAAAATGTTTTGGCACTGTTTTCTGTTTGCCTAAACATAATATTTGGAATCCCCTTGCCAACTCCAGATATGGTTTAAAGTTTTATCTCAATTTATCTAAAGTTTTGTCCCATAAAGTTTTATCTCAATTCCCTAGTTGCTCCTGGGACATTACAGATATGAATTTTAGTAACCTGGGAGAGTAAATTGTCATTTGGTTTACCTCACTACTGCACTATGAGTGGATTTGAAGTTCTACTGAGGCTAATGGTGTCAAAACTTTTGAGCAGATCACAAACACACATTTTTTGCCCTCATTCCTTCCTTCTAAATACAAAATATGAAGTCCTCTTGCCCCTCCCACAACTCTTAAAATTTTTGACTTGATTTCTACCTATCAGGGGCGTCAATTGAAAAAATGAAGGGGGGAGGAGGGGCAGGCGAGTTTGTTTGAAATTAAGAGCTAATTTTGTTGTTTTATTGATCTAGTTTAGTGAAAATATAAAAGGGTGTTTTTCAATATATATATATTCAAAAAAAATTCTTCAAAATCTAAGGGGAGAGGGGCAATCGAACCCCTCCCAATTGACATATGTGCCACTTGTCATTTCCAAGATGTTGCTGATATGCTATTTTCATAAACTGGACTCATAGTTTCTTTTAGTTAACATCTATACCTCCCACAAGTCAGAATTTGAGGTCCACTTGTCTCCCCAACTCCCCCTGAAAATATCAACTTGATCCCAAAGCTGTCCCTGAGCAAAGGCTGATATGTTATTATGGGAACCTGCCTGGACATGGTTTCTTTCAGTCTATATTTCTACTTTAACTCCCCCCCCCGGCCTAGCAACCCCTTAAAAGTGTCAACTTTATTCCCAAAGCATTTCCCAGGATAATGCAGATGTACTGTTTTGGTCCTATGATCTATGGGAACACAATATGTCTCCTGATTTACTTTGCTACTCACCTGCAAATGTATTGTAGGTCCTATGGAAGATTATAATGCAAAAACTTGGATCAGAGGAAAAATATTTTTAGGCCCTTCTGGTCTTCTTAGGCTGATCCCCAGGTATTCACGATGATCTTGAAAAATTGTATGCACATAGCATCGTTCAATTTACTTAGGTACTATGCTACCCTCTGCCTCATGTTTTAGTTCAATGTCCACTCGCTCCTCCTCTCAACACTCCCTGAAAGTTTAAACTTGATATCCCAAGCTTTTCTGGATATGTTGTAGATGTGCTATTTTGATAACCTGTTACCACATAATTTCTTTCAATTGACCATGCTACTGAGACATGACTAGCCAGTGCCTTTCACTATTTTGATAATCTTGTTGCACATGCTGTATTTTTGTTTAGCTCTACCCTATCCCTCAGATTATAGACCAGTTCGATGTCTTCTTGTCTCATTCCCATCTCATTGCTTTCTGAAGGTTTGAACTTAATACCCTCCATATCCAACCCTTACCTCTTTGTTTCCCAAATATTACCTGACAGCTTCAATTTCAGGTACTCAGGCAGGAACTAGTATTTTTTTTCTCTATTCTTTCTTCTGCATCAGGGATGTCTAGTCAAGGTATTTGAAGATATAAGTTTCAAGCCAACCAATAAAAGCTCTTTTGGCCCGTTTTGGAGAAGGACTGTGCTCTAGAACAGCTTGTACATTTTGGCCCAAGCACCAATAGTTTTACATTTCAAACTGATTGAGGATAACAATTTTTTGACCTATCTCTGGTTTAAATGATAGAGGTTCTAGGCTGCAGGAATGGTGTAGTCATCTGCTTTGACATTTATCTGAAAAAAAAAAGAAGAATTGAAGCAGGATTTTTTTTTTCTGGTTTTGCTTAACTATAAAATAATTAGAGGCCTTCCAGAGTCATTGATGACCCATAGGGCATCAGAGATTGTCAACATAACAGTTACCCGTAGCCATTCTCGGATGATGCAATAGTGCCACATATACACATGGGCCTGATTGTTAGGGTGTATGTTAATGCTATTTATAACCTTTAATCATAACAAACAGATGTAACTAAGTCACAAACGGTATATTTGCAAAGCTGATGATATAAATAGATTGGCAAAAAAATAAAGCTAAGATCCTTTTCGAGCAAACATCAGAATCAATCAGTGTCAAGCCTTTTAATTCTAAACTGTCCCCAGTTGAAGGGTACAATTGTTGATTAAGCTGTTTTGCATGAATTTTATTACATTCAAAGTAGTGTCTAAAAGCTTAAGAATTTCAGGTATATCTTTATTGTATGAGAAAACAAGCTGAGCATTGTATTCTCTGAAAGTTAAGCCTTTTACCAATAAACAACACAAAAAGAGCAAAAATATTGCCTGGTATTTTCATTTTAACTGTTCCAAGTTGAAGGTTATAATTTACAGCTTTGCCCCTTTCCATTAACTTTCCTGTATTTTTACCACATTTTACTTAACTTGCTTCCTCTGTCTGTCTGTGGCCAAAATTTGATATTGTTATTTCGACCTCTTCCTTTCATCTGATTTGAATGTGTAAACAGCTTTGCTTCACCTAACATTTTGATATTCTGTTATGTTTGAATCTCAAAAATATTTAATTATCCTAAAATTTAAAAATCTGTGAAAATTCTAGCTCAAGCATACCTTCCCCACTCTAGATGTGGGTATTTCTAATAGACAGCACACTCAAGCATTCACTGGACAAGCATTCTTGCATTTAAGCAGTTCTCACATAGGAGCAAGTCAGTGTGTCTGGATATTCAATGTGTACTAAATGTAGTATATACTGAAGAACTAAGTAGGCACAATTTAAGACCAAAAAGAGTTAAATAAATACTTTATATTTAAAAAAAATAACTTTTACAAATGGACTTAAACTTAAATAAAGAACTGTGAATAGTTAGATATCAATAGGTAATTGACTGAAAATGCGCACCACGTTTAAATTGTGTTTAAAGTATGTGTATCAAAAATCTTATTTAGAACCGAAAATTTTTTTCCTCTCTATAGTCCATTTGTAAAACGTGGTTAAAAAAAAAATTATAAAGTATTTACTCTCCAATTTGCTTTCACGTTACTAAAATAAAGATATAGGGGTTAAACTTGCTTTACGCAAGAAAGTAAACTACAAGCCATTCCAGTTACCAAAAGTCCTAAAGTAAGTAAAAGTAAACATATGGACTAATTATTAGACAACATTTGTAATGACCATTGAAAAGCAATGGAACAAGCTCAACCAGAGCATGTACCATCATGAATGCATAAAACTATTGTTTTGTGACTAAGTAGGGGGCTTAGAATATTTGCACTGGTTTGTTATTCCATGATGATATTACTTCCTTTAATAGAAAAGCTTATTTCTAAAAAAAGGAAATACCCGTTACTCTACCCAAAACCATTTGCTGTTTGAAATTTTATTTTTATAGAAAAAAGTAAGGTATTCAAGACTCTTGCAGTAAGTGTAGTTTTTATAATTTAAAATACGAAATATTAGTAAAAATGTGACTGCATATTTTTATTAGTGTTTATTTTACATATGTAAAATTATATTTGGTAGCTTTTGAGCTAGGTGTGCTGAAATATGGAACGTCCCAATCATTGTTGGTGTCCCCAGCCCTTTATCAAGTATATCATCAATCGGGAATCAAAAGGTCGTATCTCCATAATTGTGAATTTTCAGAAGAGGAAATAAAAAGCCTAACAATTTTTTATTTCTTCTCCAATAACCATAAAACAACAATGGATTTATATGTAAAATCAATGCATATCAATCTGTTTTTGTTTGACAGTTATAAGAGGGGAAATAAAAAAGTTGTGAGGCTTTTTGTTTGCTCACCTGGAAAGTTATAATTATGGAGATACGACCTTTTGATTCCCGATTGATGATACGGGCCTTTACCACTGTGACCAGTGGATGAATATCCATAAGCTGGTTGAAAAGAGCACAATGGCTCGTTCCCTGGGGAAAAGTGTCACAATCACCCTGCAATTTAAACATGATAAGAAAACATCAGTTAGTGAAGGCGATACTCTTTGGAAGTTGGATTCTTTAGCCATAACTATGAAATTGTCTCTTAATATATTACTTATGATCCTTTTGTTATTGCCAGATAAGAATGAAAGACAATCACGAGAAGCCTCCTACCAACTGGAAAATCGAAAGTTCTCATGATGATCTGAACTTTGGCAAAGTTCAATGTTGGCTTTGCACAAACATGCGTGCTGGATTTATTTGTCAATGGTGTCTCAGAAAAGGAGACTTTGTTTACCAAGGAAGCAAGCCAACTGTATTTTTTGCAGAAAAAGTTAATTCTCATTTAGCTCCTTGCCGAACTGACATGAAAGGTTTTAGATATATTGACAAAAAAATGCACCTCATAAAAGTAGATGCAGCAAAAATTGATATTTTGACTGGGATAGCTGATAAATTGGAAGTCCCTAATAGGAGTCTGAAACTGGTAAGTGAATTAAAAAAATGTATTTATATATTAATAAGCAACTATGATGGGACAACATTCTTGCTATTGAGTAAATCCTATTATTGGCGCAAATCAATATTAAAGAAGACATTCAATTTTAAAGCTTTTTTTCCATTTGTAGAGATTTGTAGAAAACTTTGGCTATTTTACCTTACATTGTGGTGTTTAGGTCTTGACAGTGCCATCTGTTTTATTTCTCTTATTTTCTGCTTCTATTTTTCTTCATGGATATATCTAGATTCTTAATAAAAAAGGTTTGAGTGTCTAAGCTAAGAATGCTGAAAAGTAGAATGAGGAGCCTCACCTAATAACAAGACTGATCATTATTCTCTGAATGTGGCATAAGATATTTTGTTTCAGTTATGGCTCAAACGAATTTTTATTTTATATAAACGTCCAATGACTTTAACAGCTTATTGTACACAATATTACATTGATTTAGATGTACATGCTCTAAATGAATGTAATTTAAAAATTTGGAATGGATTTTCTCAATTTTAACTGTTGATTTGGAATAGTGAAAGTGCGATGAAATTTTATGAAAAAAATTCAGTAACAGGTTTAATTTTGCCAGTTTGACTGTGACTGGAACATCTAGCAATTTTTTAACTCTTTGTTTTGTGAAGATTTTTCTGTTTCCTTTTTTATTTCTCTGAGGATGGTTCTGTCATCGTTGCAGCTGTTTTTATTTATCTATTTAAAGCTACAGAAAACATTAACCTCCAACGGTGAGCTGGGCTTGTAAAATTGGGTATAATAACGAAGAACATATACCTGTGCATGTTGTAATAATAATGGTGATAACAAAAAATGACTCATTTAACAAATGAACAAATAAAAATAAAGAAACATTGGGTAAGTGGGTCGTGCGAGGCTAACCTGACATGGGTATATTTGTAACAAAAATATACCGTAATATATGTTAATATTAGCCTGTATCATCACAGGTCAATAGGCAATCTTTAATAATTCCTTTTTAACTTCAGCTGATATTTTATCTTTCAACTTTCAGTTTTGCTTGAAACTAACGGCATTTCGTAACTATTTGAAAATCTAGGCCTTTCAGTACCAATAAAAGAAATTTGGTATGTTTTAGAATGCCTAATGATGGAACTAGGGCCACTATATCCTGTTTTCTTGCATGCGTATTTTTTCTTCATTTTTGCCTTTGAAGATAACGAGCCATATTTTGGTTGTGTTTTCTGTTGCAAAGGCAGCATGGTTAAAAGAATTATCAAATTATCTGATTCTTTTTTAGATGGAAGAAATCGACTTGAAACGGCAAAAGCTTGTTCAGCTTAATCAAAACGCTGAAAAGAAAATTTCGGGATTAAACCAAAGTAAGTTTTACAACTCTTCATCCTTCGTAATCCAGCTATATTACAGCTAAAAAAGGTCGTTATATTGTTTTCCTTATAATTCTTGTAACTTGAGTAGGTAGCAGTGTTGGGAAGTACTTCAAGTACTACTTAATAGGTACTTGAAGCTCTCAAGTACCAATAAATTCTTAAGTACTTTCAAGTACTCTGCCATGTTCATTCCTCTTCAATGGAATGACTTTTTTTTACAGAATAGAATTTTTCAAAAAAGGGAATTTGAAGACTCAAAAGTAGTAAGATTTCAGGATTTCAACGGACAAAATATAAGTCCACCTACTCCGACCCACTGCCCATTTTTTGTGGAGTTCCCCAAGGTACCCTCTTGGGACCACTTTTGTTTCTTGTCATAATAAATGATTTGGCAACAACACTGGATGACCGCTGGAAGTATGTCGACGATCTGTCGCTCATTGAATGTTGTCGAAAAAACCTACCAAGCAGAGCAGGTTCATTAATGAAAGATATATGTCAAGAGGCAAAGGTGGACAAAATGACTGTCAACTTTGATAAATCTGTAATTTTAACATTTTCTTTTTTAAAATCTGCGCCAGTTTCAATCCACCTATTCCCAGCGCCAGTCACTTGACCGAAATTAAACTGCTCGGCGTTAGTATCACTTCGGATCTGAAGTGGAATAAACATGTTGATGGCATGTTAAAAAAAGCTAATTTGGCCATCAGGTCTCTGAAGTTGTTGGCGCGCCATGGAATCCCTGCACCACACCTCCTACGCATCTATTTCTCTTTTATACGTTCCACACTTGAATACTGTTGCCCTGTATGGCATTTCGGGCTGACTAGGGAACAGTCGGACCGGGTTTAGAGGGTGCAATACCGTGCCCTCCTAGTAATCTCAAAAGCCCCAAAAGTACCGTACATATCCCTCCTTAATCAGTTTCAACTTCAAACCCTTCAATCTCGTCGTTTAAAACTAGCCCTATCCTTTGGCAATAAAATTTTGTCAAGCCCTATACACCGAAATATCCTCCCTCCCCAACATCAACCGGCACGGGTAAGGCCACTCAAGGCCGTTGGAGAGCCTGTACCGAAACTTCAACCTGTGACTGTGTCACATGCTCGTTATGAGCTTAGTTTTGTGCCCTCGTTTGTTAAGTTGTTTAATGCTGGGTCGACTTTTTAATCCGGATTATTGTTGTTAATTGTATCTATTATGATTTTGTGTATACTTGTCGACTTGTTTTCGTGCGTACGTGACAATTATTATTGTTAATTGTATATATTAGAATTTTGTGAATGTTAATTTTGACTTGTTGACGAATTTTTGTGTGTGTATGACAATAAAAACTAATAATCGGCTCTGTCCGTCGCATGTTTTTTAAATAAAATGAATTTGGTAAAAAATTGTTCTAAAAAGTTTTTCTTAAAGAAAGATGTTTCTTTAATAGCATTTAGCCGATAACCGAAAGCCTTCAGAAAAAAACTGATGAAGCTCAAGCAGTCTGTGCAGTACACTGCTCCACTGGTTAGCACACTACTAGATGATGTTAAGTTGCGGTTTAGCTTTCTGGGGGGCTCTGTCCAAAGCTGCAAAGACTGCGTCCTCGCAACATGCAGCACTCCCATGTTCAAGAACAAAATATTCCACGACAGCTGGAAAGAAGCAGCTGCAACAATGTTGGTTGAAGAGGCTAAAAGGATGAGAACAAGTGGTCCTGATTACGACAAGTCAAGCTACTTGTCAGGGGATGGTTTCTACGAATCCTCAGAAGATGAGAGCGATTCGTCACAGTCTAACTTTGCAGTTAACAAAGTGAAGATAGAAGTTTTGCAGTTTCTAGGAAACAAACGGAGGGACCTTTGCATTCTAATGGCTTACCCTTATGTGTGGCAAGTCTTTCGAAAGTACAACTGTGTATTGCCATCTTCAGCTCATATTGAAAGACTTTTTTTTCAACTGGAGGATCCATTTTGTCTCCGCTAAGGAATTTGCTAGGAGACCTCAGGTTTGAGTGCTTAGCTGTGCTAAAAGCAAATTCCCAGCACCAGCATCTCCACCAGAAGACAAATCATTAACCTTGAGTAAGGGAGGCTACACTTCTTTCAATGTTTCTTGACCTAGAACAGTGCAGTTCAGACTAAATGGAAAAAGAAGAAAACACCCGCTGAAGAATTCCTAGAAGTACCTAGAATCCCATAATTAGTTACTTTGGTAGACTGTTGGATGACTTACGTCAAGTGGATACATGTGGCACAGTTACTGTTTAAAACTAACTAACGTTCAAAGAAGCGGAGCTTTACTGTCTTTCGTGGTGTTTAATTATTTGTTTAAACTGCATAATGCCTTTATTATATGACTTTATTATATTTCCATTATACAACTAGATATGACTGAGCTAGAAATGGTGCTAGTAGAGTTGTACTTAAGTAGTACTTGAAGGAATACTTAAGTACAAGTTCTGTACTTAAAACTTAAGTACTACTTAAATACAATCGGGGTTCGGTACTTAATACTTGATGCTTAAGTAAAAAAAAAATTGAAGTACTTAATACTTGATACTTAAGCACAAATTTGAAGTACTTATCACAACACTGGTAGGTAGTGATGCGGAAGTAGAATTGGAAGAAGATTAGGTACCCAAATAATTAGAAAAACCCCTTTTAAATATGTACATGTTTAGTAAAAAGTGTACAAAGCTCTCTATTGTTAAGTTCGGTTTTTAAAGTTCTTCGTTCTGAATGTTCAGAACATGTTTGTGCAGTGAGAGAAATAGTAGATGAATTCCATTTTTGCCACAAGATTGGCCTATGACTATCCAAGTTAGAATACAAGCATGTCTTCAGATTTAAATTCAAATGGTATTGGGGTCAGAAAATTTTAATTGCAGTGTCAAGGGATGCTTCACCTGGAGACTTGAGGGATGACCTTTGAAAACTGTGATTGGAGTCCCAATACTAGTTTCATGGACACCTCTGCGGAGTCAAATCTCGTAAGGCAAACCGAGAATATGGACAAGTTTTATATCACTCTTATAAGAATACTCATCTGACTAGCATTTATAGCGATGTGTTTAATTTTAATAGGAACGCCATTGCTGTCATGCAGCATTAATCTTTACTTTAAAAGAGATTGTGTTTAAGATTATTGCATAAACATAACAAAACCCGAACAGAGTATTTATAAAAAACAAGCCATGGAACTATAGCAAATTCCATTTCAAGAAATTGTCTACGACTATAGCCTAACAGGGAAACGAAGTGGTATTGCTGGGCTCTAGGATTAAGTTGGTATAACAGTCTTTAAAATATTTAGTAGTTACTCTACTAGACATGTCTCAACGCATAATCATTTCTGACTGGCTTTCTTTTCCCTTATTTTTTAACACCATTAGCTGTAGGAGGCCCTCAAGTCAGCCATATTTGTATTTGTCTCAGAATATACGAATAGAGTTGTAATCCTTTCCAACTACATAGTGAACAGTCTTAAATTTACCATACCTTAAACAATGACCCCACTGGTCAACTTGTTTTTTGCTGCTGTTAATCTAACCACTTGTTAGGCTGATTAATTTTGGATACTGGATGCTGAATACTGAACCTGGACAATTATCATCAGGCTTTGTATTTTCTTTAAAGTGTAATTAACAGCATTTGAAGCAACTAACATACGAAATGAAACCCTCTTGATAGCTTCTGGTGAATTTATACTTACTTCACTTCAAAGAATTGATAAGCGCTCATAGCACCCAGCCTATCATTAGTCTGAAAAAATGTCACTTTATGCTATGCAATGGGCTATAACTTGGTCTATTTGGAGTACATTTACAATCAGAGTCATTTGGTTTCCGGATGCTCACAAGAGTGTGTCCGCTTTTTTCTCTGTTATGCCTGAAGCCCGAAGGCAAGCAAGTGCATATCGTTACTAAGATTGTACACAGTCAATTGGTTTCATTAAAAGGTGACGAATTTTATGGGTAGTTTGGCTAGTAGCCTATATGCTGTTTGTCTTACGGCTGAGAGATCGAGTTGAATTTCAGATTTCTGTTTTTTTTTGTTTTTTTTTTTTTTTTGGGGGGGGGGGGGGTAAAGGACATGGCATTTTGGGATCTTATTCCCCTTCCTCTGGAAAATTTCCCACATGCAAAATCAAGCAGCTACAGAAAAAGTACAAAATAGTTACCTCAAATTGTTGATCAGGTGTCCTAAGGGGTAATGAAAGGGAACAAATATTAATTTAAACAATTGTAGGACAGGGGTCGGCTGGTCTTCAGTTACTTTCAACTTTAAAAATAGGACTAAAATTCTCAATTTTCAGTCGAATGAGCATCTTTAGAATTTTCTAAGACCACGAGCAGGAGGCTGGGGGACGAGGAAGGGGCAGTCCATTCATATACTGATTAAATTCTGCTCATCTGGGTTTTTAATGTTACTCTTTATTTCCATAATAAAAGCTTCGATCAGAAATATTTCTGGAAATCAAAATGGATTATATATTAATTTCTACCTCTACCCCTTCCACTCTTTCCTTAGAACTAATTCTGTATTTATATGAATGTCAATGAGAGTTGGGATGTTTTTGTATTAAAATGCACCCTTTAGGCTTCTGCCCCCTCTCTAACTACAACAAAATAACAGAACCTTTCTTTAGAGGTTTCAAGCTCTCATCTACAATTATTTGAAATTGTGTATTTTCTTTTTTTGTCAAAGAAGTATTATGCAATCATCGCAATTGAAGAAATATGCCTCTGAGGATAATATGACCCCCCACAGCCCTGCAATTTTTCCACTGTTTACATATAACATTTGTTGTTGAGAAAAATACGAACGTTTATCGCGGATAAGTTTTTCCGGAGGGGGAGGGAGAGATTTCCTGCGAGAGAATTTTCAGTGGGGAAACATTTTCTTGTAGGAATTTTCATGAATCCATGTACAGTTTTCTTTATATTTGTCTTTCTTTCTCTTTGGATGCACAATTTTACATATGGAGAGAATATTACGGGGGAAATTTCTAGCAGGTGGAAAAGTGTAAGTAATGTCCACAAGGGCGCTGCAGGGTGACAGCACGCTTAGTTTCTGGCCTTTATCTTAGTGTTTTATTTGACTAATTTGATTTGCTTTGCAATACAGTGATGTTATATTAAGGAAGAGCAGCAAGTCATTGTCTTGGGGGAGGGGTAAGATGGCTAAAGGAGTACGTTCTTTAATATTTGTTAGAAAAAAATGCTTTAAAAATGATAATCATCCCTGAAAAAACAACCCCTTAAGATATTTATCAAGAAGGGAGCCTGAAATATCGAAGTCTGATTTGATATTTCGAATTTTATTCCTCGAATTTTAAGGCGGATTCCTCGAACCAACCTTTTTTATAGGGATATTCCCTATGGACACTAGTAGGGGACAATGCCCTGGGGGACAAGAATATATTAAATGATGTATACGAACGGAAATGAGAAATATTACCATTTAAATCTGAATGAATACATAGCTCCTTGTGGCACTTACCACCCCCTCCCCACAGGATTTTCCTGGTGTAGCTCACGATGCCCCTCCTCTTCTCCACCTATGTGCTAGTAGGAATTTGAATGTAAGAGTTCATTCCTCAATGTAATCCCCCTCTCCCAAATATTGTTCTATAAATACCTAAAGATTCATTTAGAGATGGAAAATTTGGGTGTGAAAGTACAGTTTTTAAAAATAGAAGTACACTCCCCTCACCTGCGCACAAATCCACCAATCCTCCTCCATAATGATTAACACAAAATTATACAACACTCTACACAGTTTTATCAAGCCTCAAATGAATAAACTTAGATAAATGAAGCTTAAAATAATTTTCTGGTTTATCCGTTTATTTTTTATGGACTATGTGCATCTTTAGGATCGAGCGCTCCAAGGCGTGGCACTACTGTCTCTGAAACGGGAAAGCTCAGCGGTTAGGTTTTTTTTTATAATTCTAAATCAATTGCCTATCTCAGGATTTTCACTCGATGATTTTATAGCACTATTTGGGCAAAAATTGTCGTTTAACGCCACAAAAGGGTAGGAAATACCACTCTGCCATGGCAAAATCTTATGTTATTACTGAAAGAGGGAGTATAACTTTCAATTTGATTTCTAATGAACATCTGAAAATATCCAGGGGGATATTAGGGGAATTATCCGAGGGTGACTTTTCCACTGGGGACTTTCCGGGGGGTGCCTAGCACCAGAATTCTGTCTTTGGAGAAAGGGGAAAAATTGTTTTTTCCTGGTTATCACAAAAGAGTATATGTTTTTTTTTCTTTGATGTGTCGAGTGTCTGCCAACCTCTTTCGGAGGCTCGAAATAAATGCGAACCTTATGTATAGCCTTTGCTTAGCACCAAAGGAATTAGGAAACTGGATAATCAAATTTTTGATGCTTTAAAGTGGTATTTATTGGAATTAAAAATTACTAGCACTGTAAACAGCATATGATTTCTCATTGAATAATAAAATGAATGTGTCTCTTCACAATGGCTTTAAGCTGTGTAGTGGTACAAAAAAAAAAAAAAATATTAAAACAAGACGATTTTGGGATTTTCTTAGCAAACGCTATTTTTTTTTAAAAGTTTTTACTATTTTACCTTGACATACAAAGAGGGAGGGGTTGGCTCAAATCCTTCTACTGAATTCGTGTTTATCCTAGCATGTATTGGCTTTTTTGATTTAGTAATTGTTGCATTATTCCAGTGACAAAGGATCTTCAGTCATGTCAGCAATGTTGTGTTCTACAAAAGAAAAGAAATCGAAAGATATCCGAATTTGTTGAAGGCAATAAGCGGACTGTCAGTGATTATAAGAAGCGAATCCGCATAAAACAAACAGAATTAGCAAAATTTAGGGAAGAATGGAAAAAGCTAGTTTTCAAGAATTTAAAAGAACTTCAGGATATTTTACCTACCAAGGAATTTGAACAAATAAGGTCAGTAAATTTAATTTTAAAAGACGATAGTGGTTCGGAAAAGTCCTTCGCATACAAATGAAAGTGTTGAATTAATTTAAAAAATAACTCAATTTGGAGAATTTAATAAAAAAAAAAAACAATCCCCAGAATACAGCAAAGCTCAAAAGATCCTAACTATCTCGAAGACAAGGAGATATAAAACCAAATATAAGAGATTAAGTGGAACAAACGTTACAAAAAATGGGGCTGAATTAAAAAAATTGACAAGGAAAATGAAGACCGCAAAAAGAAACTAGAGAGACCAATAGAAGATAAATAACATACTGGTAAATTACACTTAAAAAAACTGGATATGCTAAAGAGAAGAATGCCATTAATTGGATCTGTTTGAATGGTGCATTATCATGGAAAGTTATAAGATATTTAATATTTTGGAAAAGTAGCAGATTGCCTCAGCCTGAGTGGCGACTTACATAAAGTGAGCTTCTGCTTGTCCCACTTTCTTGTTCTTTAAACTTTTTAGGAGCTGTGGGAGTATTTTATAGTTTAACTGAAGGTTTTGTTGAGTTATCCTCTATTTTACAGCGAACGACTATTATAAGTTGTACAGACAAAATGTTCATATATTGTTCATGTAAAATGTTCATATATTGGTTTATTTGTCACTTAAAAAACTTTTTTATGAATTTTATGAAAAAAACTTTTAATGAAACTTTTAGTTGTTCTACTAAAGTAATGTTGATTCATAGATGTAGTTTTGTTTCGGAACGTAATAACATTGGGGTGATGAAAAGAATAAACAACAAAAGCTAATTGCTGTAACTAAGTAAGGCTGCTTTGACAACACGGATTCATAATGAATAAAAACTTTTTAAAATAATCTCCGAATATTAAGTGTTTTATTTCTGTAATATATAATACAATGACCTTGAAGGTGATCCAGAGACCTTGAAAAAAGGACTAATGAAACAGCTTTGTGTTTATACCTTCCTTTTCATATATTGATCCTGTTACCTTGACTTATAAATAATTAACTTTTAATGTAAATTTAGTACTTGATATCCAACGAAGCGGAATATCAATTTTGTCATAGAGAGCAACATGAGGAAAATTTTCAATAACTGGAATTGTTCTGTTCTACTATAGTAATGCTGATTCATAGGCTTAATTTTGTTTCGGAGTATAATAACATTCGGGTGACAAAACATAACAAATAATACAACAACAAAAGCTAATTGATGCAATTAACTAAGGTTGCTTTGATACTATTGGCTCATAATGAATAAAAATCTTTTGAAATATGTCTCCGAATATTAAATGTTTGAAAGATGAGCCTTGAAAAGCTCTAAGAAACGGCTATCTTTATGAGTCTTTGAAATTTTTACTAGCCATACACGATTAAAAGCGGAAGTAAGATTTGAACTGTATTCAGTTTGAACAGGGTGAACCTATATCTCAAAAGTTGCTTATCTCTGCATCAGCCTATTTGGTCCATTTTAGGGCGAACTATTTGTATTTAATGTTAACATTAAATTACAGCTTAGTGCAAAATGTAATTTTTGGAGCCATTAGGTTTCAAATGCAATAAGGCTACAACGGTATCTCTACAGCTCCAAAATTTCGTTTTATTCGGTTTTGGTCAATTAGTTTTTAGGTCGATAAAATTTTGGTTTTCTAAGACTGTAGCCACAGGTTTTTATGATTATTTTCAGAAAACAATATATCACAAGGTGGTTATATTTATTTGCTTAATTTTACTACTATTTAATTCTTTACAGGTTTAGTTTAGTTTTGCAAGGATACAGCGCCTTAGCGTTGTTGGTCCTTATATTTTCGAATAAATTTATGCGCTTCACTCGTTGCTAGATTGGCATTGGACACATGGACTGGGACGGATCTATTAGATTATGGTTATTTTACTACTCTAAAGGAACTATTCATTTACTGTATATATTTTATTTGTTATACTAACGTTAGTATGTTTTTTGTGTAAATCCTAAAATGTATAATTAGGTTGATAAAAGAAAAACTCTAAGATTCAAAGTAACAACATTTTATTGGTGACAGAGTACACTTACTACTTATATTACACACAATCAATATTATCCTATACATTAAAACTTAACTTTACATGCTTTTCTCAAAGGAAATATCATTATAATGTCTTCATATGAAACCTTTGATGCCACATCATTTTCTTTGTGGATTATACTAAAGTTTGTCTACCGCTGCTAGGCCGTCCTGTTTCTAAGATTATTTTTTGTATACTTCAATTTGCCGAAGCTCCTTCCATTAGAAGGAACTTCTAATGAGACGGCACCCCTATGAACGTACGCCGAAGCAGGCTGCCTTCTATGCCCTTTCCCTTAGATCCGTCAATGCCTATGGAAAGTTCATTTTGTCTGTTTGCTAGGCTAATAATAAGAAAACTAAAATAATTGTAATTTAATTTTCTCATTATTGTTAATGCACTGGAAAATTTTTTAGCTCAGGAAGTTCTAAGTTATCTGTGTAATTGAAGTAGTATGCTGTAAAAAAACAACTATTAATTGTGTTTTAATTTAAAGATGTGAAAACGGAGTGATAGAAAGTCTGGTTATCAGCTCTGGAGCTTAAACCATTTCGTTCAAGACCCAGGTCTTCGATCGGAGCAACGAACTTGAAAGAATTAAAATATACGAAACTATTTGAACTTAATGCTATTGACTGGAAATATATGCGGTATTTTTGTCTGTAATAACTGTTTTATTAATTTCAAGATAAAGTAAGTTTCGGCCAGTTTCTTGCCAAAATCAATAAAAAAAAGGATACTACAAAAAGAAAAAGAAGTAATATACAGATAATTAAGGAACGAGACTAATTTGCCGAATTCAAATTCTTTGCTTTAAAAGATAATATATGAATTGCGTTCCAATAAAATAAATAACTGTATATACTCTCCCTTTCTCCTCAAATTTTTCGTTAATCAAATAGGGTGTATTTGATAGCAAAATTGTTTACCGAGGTAAAGCTGTCTTATTTAAAAAAAACGACTTTTTTTAATGCTTCTGTATTTGTAAAGGAGGTGAACAAATTTGTCCTCTCGGAGTGACTAATGGGTGAATATGTTTTTATGTATAGAAATGTATAATAAGTAAGAAGGACGATTGAATATTATCATCATTAATACTCATTGGACCTCTAAAATCAGGGCAAATTTTCTGCAAAAACAATTTTTAAGTCATTGCAGTCTAAAGTTCCGAAAATAATGGGAAACAATGCGTTACAGGCAAAGATAATTAAAAAGAGTTGCTGGAAAATGAAACAAAAGAAATTGGAGACTGATATAACAGAGCGAATAATAAAACATCGCTCATTTAACACAAAACCCGTTATCAGCGATGGAGATGCTTGCAATATCAAAGTTAATTTTGAAGAAATTTATTAGAGTTGAAAGATGAATCTGACATAGCCTATGTTGCAAAACCTCAAGAACTAGTGTTTGAAAATCACGTATCTAATACTCTGTTCAAATATAAGAAATAATTCGTATGCATACCTGTATAACAGGGGGATTTCATTCTTTTGAGACTGGTCCGAAGCCCCCCTTCTTTGGATAAAATTGACAATTAGTGGCATAAGAATCGCTTTTTAGTTTCTCCTCTTCTAGGAAAAAGCTCCTACCCCTCTAGGGTCAGATCTGTCTGCGTCTCTGCATCTATTTTTGTTATTCTATTTTGTATATTTCAGCATGGAAGAAGAAGATAATTCTCCAATCACTGCAGCCCTAGTTGAGGCTTCTAACACGTCATATCATTACGGGAAGTGGATTGAAACACCAGTTATTTCCCAGCAGCGAAAAGTCGTTCAAATTGTACAAAGTCGTATTCCCCTATCAGTTACAGACTCGCTTTTTCAGATACTAGGTAACCTTGCTTTTAATATCCTTCTGACATTTTCATTAATTATATGCTATTTCACAAAACGAAAGGGGGAGGGGGATTTTGCTGTATTGGTCTAATTGGACGAGTCGAACTTAGATTTAGCCTAGTCGAACCATCGCTGAATGATTGTATACGTTCTTCCTGGCGAAACTTGCTAACCAAATTAGGATTTTACTTGTCCAATGCAAAGAAGGTGACCCAAGCTGGATGAGAGGGATAAAGTATATTTTAAGGTCTCAAACGGTACTAATATTATTAATAGCTGAGTAAAACTACCTTATGGAGCTATCCTGGGACAGAATGTTCCAAAAAATTCGATTTTTTATTTAAATTTTAATTAATAAAAAATTTAATGACGTTTCAGGGTCCATTAAATAAACCTTGCAATGATACTGTCTAAGAGAAGTCATTTAAAAAAAAATTGATAAAACTTTGATAAAACATGATAAAACAAAATTTGATAAGACATGATAAAAAATTCCTAGCATTTTTTTTTAATGAACGTATCAACGAGTTTACAAAGCTCATGGATTGCAACCCAACAAATTGTTTTATCCAGCTCCAAATGAAATAGTGCTGATTAAATAGTGTCATCTGGGTCTTTATAATGTATATCCAGTTGTTGAATCAGCATCAAAACAAGGTTATCGTTTCGCAACATGCTTCACAGTGCTAGGTATATTAAGTGTCCAATATACTACTGGTGCCACAACTCAGTTTAGTTAATAGTTTTGTATGAAGTTTGTTCCAGCATTTAGGACGCTTTTTGTAACGTGAGATCCCTCCCAGGGGGAGGGGTTCAACCCCTAATCCTCCCTGCCCCATAGATACTCTTCCACTGTTTCCCTTAACATAATATAAGCTATTCACATTCTGTCAGAATTCAGAAGTCAGAATTCTGACTTTTTGAGAGTTTTGCAGTGAATGACTTCACGGGTTTTAAGCATCGTAAGAGGCATTGTTTTTTTGTTTAACTTGTAGGAATAGCATCAGAGTTCTTGCTTAGTAAACTGACCTATTTTACAGAACCATGGTCAGCGCCATCTATGAAATTACATTTGTGCCTAATTATATGATAAGAATGTTTATTTCTTTATCCATTGCGTAAAAATCTGCATTAAGCCTGAAGCTTATCAAATAAAGGATTTGTTTTAACATAAACCAAAACTCTTAAAAGATAGAATAGTGGAGGAAAAAACATATAATAAGAGCCATTTTGTAGATTGAAAAATATCTAGAATCATCAAATAACAAATTGCTTCATCCAAGGCTTAAGGGTATAAACGGCAGAAAATAGAAAATCAAGTTATATGTGTTGCGTCAGTTAGAATGTTTAATAAATGAGGGGCTAAGTTCATTTATGAGCAGGGTTCCCATCACAGTTAGTCCCTATAGTGCTACAGTTTCCCAAATTTTCCTGCTACACAGCAAATTTGCTACTGCACAGCGATTCTTGGGACTACAGTCAAAAAAGTCACTGTAATTGTGCTAAAATAACACTTTGGTGCTCGAAGAGAGTACCATATTTTATATTCTGACAAATTTTTAATTTTCAATTACTTCATTTATATCAATCCCATTGATGTATAGAAATGGTGTACATTTTTTGACCTGATTCTGAGGCTCATAATGACGTCGAGAAAAAGAGCAACAATTTTTTTTTTCACTATCCTTTTTAGTCTCAATTTTCGAATTTTATTTTTCTATATCAGAAACGTGGAGTAAAATGAAGGTTTCTCGCTTACAGAGAAACCTTGATGTTTGAACTTTGAAATGACAGGTTAATGTTAGGTCACCTGTATGTTTCCTTAGTCTGCTTAAATAAAGTAAACAAGGCGTCAGAGTTCGACTGAAATAGAAGATGTATATTTTCCCGCTGTCTCTTATCGTTTCATGATGTCTATGAAACAACTAGATATCTTTTTATGGATGTGTCCCAATTGAGAAAAAAACAAGACGATTTTAATTCCAAACTTCAATTGCTAAAACTCTAAATATTACAATTGAATTTTCATTAAAAGCACGGAGGGGGGCAACGGTGTAAAACTTCATCCTTTAGATTCTATTTTCCTTAAATTATAAAAATATATTTATCGCAGTTTATCAAAGTTTAGGGGGGAGGACGTGTTGAAAGTATTCGTCAAGTCTAGTACAAATTATGTCAATGGGTTTTGAACTATCCAAAATAAGCGTTTCATCACATAACTGAGCTTTCATACCAAGCTAATATGTTGTTAGAATTTTTGTTTTAAGATGAGTTGTGTAGTAAATTCTTACCATTCACTCAATTCTGTTAGAATTTCTGATCGGTGGTAATACTATCATTTAAAATTTTAAATCTATTTCAGATTCAGAAGTTACAGTTGCCTCTTTGAGCAGCTCTATGGATCCTTTCGAATTAACGAATTGTATACTACCGGGTCTGGCATATTCAGCTCAACTGACCAACTTATATAGCTACTTTCTAAACATTAAACTGCCAAAAAGGGTTTCGTACAGGTAAAACAATTTTCTCTTTAGATCTACTTTTTTTTGTCGTTTTGCTTTCTTTCTTTGGAGTGAAGGTGCGCAACCGGTTATTCAGTTCTTTAAATTACATTATTATTATTCAGTAGAAGATTTCAGAAAAGGGGCTATGAAATTTGGTAATGAGATATTCAAAGAAGTAGATGCTACTTCAAGAAGTAGATGGCGTTGTTATATGCTTTTTGGCTATTTTCCAGGGTACTGTTAATGCTTTTCATTAGAGAATTTCATCAAAGGGGTGGGCTATGTAGCTTGATAATGTGATATTTAAAGCAGTAGGTGAGATTCATTCCGGGTCATTGCCATACCCTTGCATGATGATCGCAAGAAAAAGCTAGATATTACAATGACATAACGGTTGTTACTTGCACCTCTGGCACATTAGACTTTGGACAAGATCCAATTTTTTGGTTATATATATATATATATATATATATATATATATATATATATATATATATATATATATATATATATATATATATATACGTTTTTAACTACTGAGTCAAATTGCTTCAAAAAATAAGATTTAGTAAAATGAAGTTTGAACAACCTGTATTTTCATTTAAATATAAGATTCTACCAGTTGCTTAAAATTAACTTATTTGTGAAATATTTTTTCATTCCTTTCTCGATAATTTGATGTTAAACTACCTAAGAGGTGTGTATAGGAGAACTACAAAAAGCTTCTTTAGTTTCACTCGAATAAAGAATGCCCCGGGGAGTAGTTTTGCATTGTTGCTTACAATTTGCCATAGACTAATTTTGTGCGAAGATAGGATTGGTCGAAGTCCTCTAAAACAATCCTAGACTATGCTAGATAACTGATAATTCTCGATCGTTACTCTGGAGCTTTAAAGTTTATTTGACAGTTAAGGGCTATATATCTCTTGAGTTATGATAGCTGTGCAATTTGAGTTGGCTTTGGGCAACTGTCCTTCTTGAGAGAGTTAACCATAGTGACTGGCATATTTTCGTACAATATTTTAAGCAACCACAGATATTTGTCCTGAAGCATGCTAACGAAAAAAATTGAGTCTTGGGCAAATTACAAAGGGAAATGCTTATATACTGCACTGGAATAATGATTTTTTTTTGTGAAGTTAAGAAAATAGCTTAAGTTTTCTTTCATATTTGTTGAAATTATAAGGATGTAAGAGATTTAGGTAAAAATAAAATAAAAAAGGGACGAAAAAATTGCTTCAAACTGTTCATTTATCCAACATTACTGTCGACAAAATAACTACAAATCGAACGAGGCTCACTAATACTAAAGAAAGTTTCAAATGGGAATAGCAAACATGAGAAAGTTTTCTTTTATTGTTATTATTTTTGTTATTGTAGCTGTTATTAATAGAAGAATTGAGATGGAATGGTCAAAGGAACTTCAAAGACAGCTTATTCAATTGTAAAATAAAAGTTAAAAACCCCTATAGAAACCTATCTAGGGAATTTTACACCTCTTCATTACCTTGATCACTCCCAGGCACCACTTATTGCCCCCATTGTTTGTTAGCTAATATATTGAGAACTATCAAAATAACTTTCCGAGGGTTACATGAAACATAAAGTCTCAGGTGCAAATGCCTCTGAGCTAAGATTTCTAAATTGTGTAAACGATCCATACATGACAGAAGCTTCATACATGGTTTTCTAGAACAATAAGAGCTTAAAGGTTTTCTAGAATACTTAAATACTTACGATAGAAACCTGCAATTCACTCTAGAGACCAAATTCTATTATAGACATACTGTTTAGCAACGGGTGCCCATTTTCTCTCATAAATACTGTTATTGCTCAAAATTAAAGATATATTCCTCTAAAGCCTTAAATCTCATGCCAGTAAACGATTCGAATAAGCCCACAAGCACGACTTACCTACCTTATATTCCGTTATATTACACAATTTAGAACCCTTAGCTCAGAGACATTTGCACCTGAGACTTTGTGGTGTAGGGAGTATGTATGTAGCTGAGACTTTATGGTGTATGGAGACTTCATGGTATGGTACAAATCTGTCCTGCCCAAACTATCAAATATAATCGTTTTATACCTCTTTTGACGCGCAATTACGTAATGATTACTCAGATAATGGTCCTAAAAGATTGTATAATTATCTTGGAACATTATTAAGATTGAAGTAGGAATATCTAAATTAAAAAAACATCAATCACGTATTTGACAAATTGAAGTTGATTTATTGAACGATTTTATAGAAATGCTCTAGAGATCGCACCTTTTCCGCAAACTAAAAGTTCAGAGGCCCCTTTTAAGTGTCGAAACCGACCAAGTTAGCGTGACACTCTATCAACATCCTATGTTCTCCTGGGCATCATCGACGCGTAACATTGAATTGAATAGAAATTTAAAGTTTTTTTTTTTTTAATTACTGTTGCGATGGTTTTTATAGCGTCGCTTGTTTTTATTTCACGAACTTTTTATCTTGAAGTGTTTTTTTAAGCTACTGTATCCTTTTTTTCTTATCATAATTATTAAGGAAACGTTCGGTTAGATGTTGAATTCATGTTTAGATTTTCATGTTGTTCGGTCTGTTGATCTTGCCCAAATTTTGACTTTAGTTTGACCTTAATTTTACTACTTTAGTTGTTTTGGTTATTTTTAAATATATCATGAGATATTTTCCACATGAAATAATTTGTTCAGACGTTGTCTTCATTTTCAGGAATTTTGTTAGTGAAGATCATCCGCAAAAACTGAAAAGATATCTTTGTCGCCTTACGTTCAATTTATTATACCTTGCTCAGCATCGTCAATTGCCAATGACCCTGATTGATATACCATACAATCCAGTCAAAATATTACATTTACTAATGGAAGACCACATCAACAATAGAGAAAAGTGAGTATTTCTCATGTATCGATATTAAGTATCAATGTAGTATCGATATATGTAGTACGATATATGCATTGATATAGTATCGATACTGTATCGATATTGTATATTACCTTTTCTATGAAAGAGCTTGTGGTCAGAAGTGACTTTGAGGAGTAATCCGATGGATGGAAAAATAACATTGCTACAACGATGTAATCCTGCTATTAATTAAGAGTACATGTGAGTCGTATCTACACACAAATCCCATATCGTGGACGGTTCAAAGGTTCAGGATTAGGTTCATTTATTTTTCAATTTTATACACATAACATTCTAGATATATAAATATCTATCAGAGACAAGCTGGTTTTGCTCAGAGAAAAAAAAACTAAAGAAATAAATTGATAATCAAAGATATGACCAAGAAAAAATAATAATAGACGTAATATTAATTTCACACCATGCCACAGAATACACCCAAAAAAAGTCCTTTTATTATCTTTTTACTAAATGAAGCTATATGAATCTAACCTTTGCTGATAGATCTGTAAGAAAAATATGAGCACGGAAAGGTTTTTACCTCCTAAAAGTTTCTATCTTTTTATCCTCCTGAATATTGGCTTCATATGCACTTCAAAAGTTTTATTGTTAGACAGAGGTATCTTTCAGCAATGGATCTATACTCTAAATTAAAACAAAAAAAGATGGATTTGTAAGCTTTAATATCCCCCTCAAACAAGCTCTGAAAAATAGGTCATTAAACTTCTGAGAACTCTAGAAATTCAAATTCTTAATTTCTTTTCAAATCCTGTGAACCGCCTTGACGGTCATTATAACCGCTTTGAAGGTAAATGCTAAATCATAAAATAGTCGAACTTCTAAAAATTATTAACGAACACTGAAAACAAAAATTCTTAGAAAGTCTAGTCGTTTTAGAATTCAGGCTCAAAACCTCTCCCCTTGCTTCAGTTCATGCCTGATCCTTCCCCAATTGTCTGTCGTTGATAACTAGAAATCGTGATTTTCTTTCTGTTTATGTTAATTTTAGAAATCGTGGCAATTTTCCCCAAACCTCTCTAAATTCTTTCGACTTTTTCCAATGGTTCCCAGTAAATGTCGTATAATTCACCTGTTTTTTGGTTAAGTGAGCACCTTGACCCCTTTCCCCCTCTAAGTGAATGGTATTTTTGAATATAGACAGTATATTACATGATGCTTAGCATTTGCCAAGTCTTAAAGAACTCAGCAAAGTAAATTAGTAATAATTTACTCATTTTAAGTGCGTCAAACGTCATCTGTGACATGGCCATCGACTACACAATTGAGGACGATGATTCTTTTGATGAAGAAAATGAGGAAGCTCAAGGACATAATGATTGGGAACCGGTAAGAATTGCATTAAGTATTTGGGTATTAGAAAATTATGTCCTCATTTTTAGTTAATGTAAATGGAGAACGTAACGAAACTCATTATTCTCCTAGACAAGTTTACTGTCTAGATCATTTTTTATTTGGAAATATATTTTTTTCTTTCCTATTATTGATCTAAAAATTTTGAACAGGCTTCTCTTCCCTCTTTCTACCTTCTTTAAGATTGATTCTGTTTGCCCAAAGCTGGATATATCACTTTTTGATACCTGACTGACGATTTCCATTTCTTTGGGCCCTTTTAAAACAAGCTTATTTATTCTTTATTAGCTGTTGGGGTGGCGCTTCGCGCCACCTCAACACCTAGTTGGTGGGGGGGGGGGGGCTTCGCCCCCCCCCAAGCCCCCGCGCGTGTAAGTCGTTACGCGCCATATTAGTTACGCGCCATATATATATATATATATATATATATATATATATATATATATATATATATATATATATATATATATATATATATATATATATACCTCATGATTATACAACAGTACAACAATCCGTATTCACATCTATACCTCATGATTCTAATGATTGCCCTTGAGCTTTGTTGATGGTGATTGCTAATCGACCATTCCCTGTGTCGCCGTCGTCATTTGTATATCCCCCTGTGCCCCCCGGCGTACCGGTTGTAGTTGTGTCCCTGTGTCCCGGTCGTCATTTATATTCCCTGTGTCCCGGTTGTCATTTGTGTCCCGGTGTCCCAGTCTGTGATTTCTCTTTGAGCGTCCCGGGCGTCATTTATATTCCTTGTGTCCCGGTGTCCCGGTCGCCATTTGTGTCTCGGTGTCCCGGTCTGTATATACAATCCTTTTGAATTGGTCTTTTTTTTTAGTTTTTTACCTTTTTTTAGTTTTTTTAGTTATACCTCATGATTCTAATGATTGCCCTTGAGCTTTGTTGATGGTGATTGCTAATCGAACATTCCCTGTGTCCCCGTTGTCATTTATATATCCCCCTTGTGCCCCCCGGCGTCCCCGTTGTAGTTGTGTCCCTGTGTCCCGGTCGTCATTTATATTCCCTGTGTCCCGGTCGTCATTTGTATCCCGGTGTCTGTATATACATTCGTTTTTGAAATGGTATGTGATGAAATAAATTTTTGTATTTTTCCCCCTTTTTTTTCTTTTTAGTTTTTTTTTGGTTTTTACTTTTTTTTAGTTTTTTTAGTTTTTTTTTTCTTTTTTCTTTTTAGTTTTTTTTTATTTTTATTTTTTTTAGTTTTGTTTTTCTCCTTTATTTTTCATTTTTTTTCCTTTTTTTCTTTTTTTTTTCTTTTTTAGTTTTTTTAGTTTTTTAGCTTTTTTAGTTTTTTTATTAGTTTTTTTTTCTTTTTAGTTTTTTTGTAGTTTTTACCTTTTTTTTAGTTTTTTTTACTTATGTCCTGGTCGTCATTTATACACCCTGTGTCCCGGTCGTCATTTGTGTCCCGGTGCTTTGTTGATGGTGATTGCTAATCGAACATTCCATGTGTCCCGGTCGCTTTCTCTTTGAGTGTCCCAATCGTCATTTATATTCCCTGTGAGCGGTGTCCCGGTCGTCATTTGTGTCCCGATGTCCCGGTCTGTAATTTCGTCAGTCGAAAACATGCCGTCAGTCGACACACAAACATGACGTCACTCGACAGACACACACACACACACAGACAACTTATTTTTATATATATAAAAGATTGTAATTATACTGATGATTCTCATTGCAGTTATGTTTATTGTTCAAAGCTTGAAATGTAATAATAAATAAGTTTCTAGGTGTTGTCTTTCGCTACACAGCCTAAGTCTGACAGATTTAAAGATATATGATGTTTTATGGTCTATCACCCATGTATCAAAAGATGAAAAGTTTACCAGACTTCTGACCTTAGGATGTGAAAATGATAAAAACTGTTATGACTTTCCGTGTCTGATTTCAGGTGTCTTACGCGAAAAAAAAATCTCAGTCCTGTATAGGCTTGGGTGAAAGGCTACGGAATGTGACATCTGATTGGACTGAGCTTAATTAGCTTCGAACGGAAAATGCACTAATTGAATTTGAGCATAATGAAGAGCCCACTAACTGATCATCGAACACAATACGGAAGGTCGCATCCCACTTTCTTTCTAAAGTGATATTGTACTATGAGTGGTTTTAATCGAGGGAGTGGGGGGAATTTTCTCCCTAGATCTAATTTTGGAAAATACCTTTTTCATTTCCATTGAAAAGTGTCTTTTTAATATTTTCAGTGATAAATTAAAAATATTGTCCCTAACCCCTATAATTAATCCACTCCGTCCTACTAAATCCACTCCGTCCTACATTTTTATTAATTGACACCACTATGTTGTCCAAATCGTTTTTTTAGGGGATCTTTAATCAGTATCTCTGGGCGAAATTATACTTGACATAATATATGTACTGTATTCTACGTAAAATGAAGCAACAATGTTCAGTTACTCAAATCTTCTATGGAGCTTTGTTTTTCTAGTGATCAGCAGCCTGTTTCTCGGAGACGGTAAGAGATCAATCCTGATTTAGGGATCAAGGGACAGAGAAGACAATTTCCACAAGAAGTTACAAAGTTTCGATTATTTTTCCAGAATTTTCGTTTCTAGTCTACTATATTATCTAAATGAAGCTAAAGAAAACTGTCCAGTGTAGGGAAGTAAAGTTCCTAAGGAGTAAATAATTTGACCTGTGCAGAACACTTGAGTAGTGAAAGTAGCTACGTTCAGATGCATGTTTAGAGAAGGGTGTTCTGCCACTGTAGTTCTAGAATTAAGCTAAGGCTGTGTCGCCAAAACCAAATGACGTCTGTAGTTACTTTTCCTCTGTAGCTATTTTTATTTTTAAGTGAGATGGCAAGTGAAAGTGCTCTGTTGGTAGGTTCCTCTAGTAAATCGAACTCCTTCCTAGTATTCTGAGTCCTTGATGACTGCTCAAGCTTGTTCACATGATCTGCTTGTCCTGTGCCTGTATTGCTCCCGGTCATGAAGTTTTGACTATTTTCCTGACTTTTGGAGCTTGTGTAGGGTTCTCCATTTGACCTAAGAGAAGATTTCAATCAGCTTTTTTCAATCAGTTCTTTAATATCATCTCGTATCCGCGTCTTCATTTTACGCTTCATAAGCCCAAGTTTATCTTCTGCTGTATCCCGAGTAGCCTTCATTATTTGGGCCCACTTATGTCAAAGAATTGATCCACCGATTAAAAGTTATTCGTTAGCTTTAGTCCGCCTGTGGTTTTATATCCATCAGGCATTTCCCTTTTGGCTGCAAAAATGAACTAAGTTCAGGCTTTAGATAAAATCTTCCATGATTTCGTCCACGATGTGAACTGACTCGGTCTAAAAACGACCGAAGTATACACTCAGTGTAGCAGTGAGCTAATTCCAAGCTGAATCCGTCCCCACTGTCAATTGGTCTGCAGAAATTTAGGTAGGTGGCAGCTTGTTGAAACCGGAAACATACTGTGATTTTCAATTTCCATGATTACAGGCACAAATGGAACCGTGGCCTTTCCTACAGCCCCCTTGTCTCACTGCCTGCTTTTCAGTGGTAGACTCTATTGCTGTGTAAGTAAAGAGCCATATGCCTTTAATGTACTATTTTTTTTCAGTATTTACAGCCCTTGGGACAAGGGCTGTAAATACTGTAAATTACCAACGAAAGAATTTCAGGGATCGTTCTCTTTTTGAAAAGGATCAAAACTGTGTTCTGAGGAAGAAGTACATCTGGCTCAGGAATGGACCAAAAAGCTTTTTGTCCGTGGTTAGTTCGAAACTTGCAGGTGAGAGATCTCAGAGGAACCAAGTATAGAAGAAATTTTCTTCAAGAGCAGTGTCCTCACCTTCCAAAAAACCGGGCCCTAAATGAGCCTTAAACTTGTATCCTTAGCATTTGGCTAAGGGAATCCCAATACAGAAGGAGAGATAGAGAAAAAAAAATTGATCACCCCTAAAACAGGCCCAGAAAACGGCCAGAGAAAGTCCAAAAAGCTTTTTTCCCCGGGTACTTCGTATAGAAGGGGTGGTCACAGAAACTTTACATGGGGCTTAATTGATTGTAAATGTAAATTTCACTACCCTTTCCACTACCCTACGGCCCCTGCCGTGCCCGTTTCTTCTACTTGACTTTTGGGGCTTTCATTATGTTTGGTTGAAAATGTGAGATAACCATTTTGTTCAGAAACATCGAAAGATCTAAAAGTCTAGTAAGTAACCTTCAAAGGCCGACGTCACATCTGAAAGTCCTATGGGGAATATACGTAAATTAATTAATTATTTACTATTTCCTGAGATATTTTAGTAAAAAAACGTGCCCATGTTCAGTCTTAGTTGTCTGATCAGCTAGGAGCTCTTAGTGATCATCCATTAGGCCAAGATATCCTGAGTTTCCCAAAGGATATACTGTAGAAAGGACACGCCTGCCTGAATAAATATGAAGATGTTATCTGCACTCGAGCTTTTAAATTATCTGCATTATCTCAGGAATGACTTGGCGGATCGGGTTCAAAATTTCAGGGAGTTTGCCTATTAACATCAAGTACTTGTGAGCATCAAGCCATGGCTAATTGTAGAAAAACCAAGACAGATAACCTGGGGTAGAAGGTAGAACCAAGTCAAAAAGTGCATTAGGCTTATCAAATTAATGTATCTGTAGTATCTCGGAAACGGTGGGTGGAATCAAGTTGAAGCTTTCTGGTGGAGGGATCGGGACGAAACTTGGTGGTAAAAATAATCAGAAGTCTTAGATACGTGATTAACATAACCGGAACAGATCCCCTCTCTTTGGGGGAGTTGGGGGTAGGGTTAATTTTGAAAAACTCGAAAAATGAGGTATTTTTAACTTACGAAGGAGTGATCAGATCCTAATGAAATTTCATATTTAGAAGGACATAGTAACTCAGATATCTTATTTTAAATCCTGAATGGATTCAGTGTCATTGGGGGGAGGGGAGAACCGGAAATCTTGGAAAACACTTAAAGCGGAGAGATCAGGATGAAACGTGGTGTCCAAGATATGTGATTGACATAACCGGACCGGATCCGCTCTCTTTGGTGGAGCTGGGGGGGGGGGGTAGGGGGGGGAGTAATTCGGAAAAATTGGAAAAAATTAGGTATTTATAACTTACGAACGGGTGATCGGATCTTAATGAAATTGGATATTTGGAAGGATCTTGTGTTTTAAAGCTCTCATTTAAAATCTCGACCAGATCTGGTGACATTGGGGGGAGTTGGAGGGGGAAACCAGAATTCTTGGAAAACGTGAAAATTGGGGTATTTCTATCTTACGAATAGGTGATTGGATCTTAATGAAACTTAATATATAGAATGATTTTATGTTGGAGTTGGAGGGGGAAAATGGAATTCTTGGAAAGCGTGAAAATCGAGGTATCTTACTAATGAGTGATCGGACCTTAATGAAACTTGATATATAGAAGAATCTTATGTCTAAGATGCTCCGCTTTCAATTTGAATCAGATCCGGGGACATGGAAGGTTGGAGGGGGGAACAGAAATCTTGGAAAGCGCTTAGAGTGGAGAGATATGGGTGAAACTTGATGGTAAGAATAAGCACAACTTATAGATACGTGATTGACATAATTGGAAGGGATCCGTTCTCTGTGGGGGAGGGGTGCGCTGGGGGTTGTTAATTTGGAAAAAATTCGAAGAATTAAGGTATTTTTAAGTTAAGAACGGGTGACCGGATATTAATGAAATTGGATATTTAGAAGGAATTCATGTCTCAGAGCTCTTATTTCAAGTCCCGACCAGATCTTTTGACGTTGGGGGGAGTTGGAAGGGGAAACTGGAAATCTTGGAAAACGCTTAGATTGGAGAGATCGGGATGAAACTTGATGGGTAGAATAAGCAAATGACGCAGATACACGATTGACGTAACTGGACTGGATCCACTCTCTTTGGGGGATTTAGGGGGTGGGGTTCAGTGCTTTGGCGAGTTCGGTGCTTCTGGACGTGCTAGGACGATGAAAATTGGTAAACGTGTCAAGGAGCTGCACAAATTGACTTGATAAAGTCGTTTTCCCCAATTCGACCATCTGGGGGGCTGAAGGGAGAGGAAAAATTAAAAAAATTTAGACATTTTTAACTTACGAGTGGGTGATCGGATCTAACTGAATTTGATATTTGGAAGGACCTCGTGACTCAGAGCTCTTATTTTAAATCGAGAACGGTATTAAGTCTCTGATTTTCCTTTTAAATCAATCTGTTGATTCTTATAATTTTGCTAGAGCTCATACCATATGAGCTCTTAGCTCTTGGCTCTTCCAACCTCGTCACAAGTGCCATATGAGCTCTTAGCTAATGTTGTTTTTTTTTTTTGGGGGGGGGGGGTCGTGTGGAACTTTTATTTTTACTTGGGGGGAGATGGCAGAGAAGGCAATAAATTTTGTCGCAAATCAGCCTAAAAGTTTCGACACTTCAAGTCCCTGTGGAACTGTATTCTATTCACGATTAATTAGCGATATAAATGAAAAGACACGATAATTACCAAGGTTAATAAAATAGAGTATCCATAATATCTCAAGGACAGCTTCGGAGATCTAGTTGAAGCTTTCTGGAGGTGTTTTTTGTGATTAGAGGGGGGATGAGTTAATTGAACCTAAATTTTTGGCTTAGTTAGAGAGAGAGAGTGCAGAGGTGTATCTAAAGAAAGTATTTGTATCTAGTCTATCAAAATAGTACTTCTCCAGTGTCTAGGGAAGAGCATGGGGGACGCAGCTGATACTTCAGGTAGTGTGCAGGAAGTTTCGAATTCATTTTGCAAAAGAACAAGCGGATAAAATATTAGGTTTTCAATTCAGTTGAGCTTTTTTTTAACTATGAACAGCATTGGTAATTATGATTCAGTCACGTCTAAGTAGCGAAGTAACTGGAATTATACTGTTAAACGAGAAAATGTAAGAGAACAAAGAAAACTGCGCTTAATAGGGGTCGGCATCGTTTCGATTTTTCGCTAAAATAGAAAAGTAAAAAACGGCAATTAAAAAACGGAACAGAAACAGAATAGGAGGAAAAAACGGAACTCTGTTTACTTTTTCCGTTTTTTTTTTTTTTTTTTTTTTTTTTTTTTTTTTTTTTTTTTTTTTTTTTTTTTTTTTTTTTTTTTTTTTTTTTATCGTAAGACAGAAACTAACTTTTTTTAATAAAAACGGCTGTTAAACAGATATTTTCCCGATTTTTCCAGACACTGCGAGATGTATGCACGCAATTTCACTTAATTCAGGGTAAGTGTTGAAGCATTTAGTCCAAAATTCTAGTCGATCAGGATTAATTTATTCCTGATCTTTTCACTCTCAAGAAGACTGGAACTGTGTCCTCATATGCCCTAATGATTTTTGCTGGTACGCGGGCAGTGCTTATATTGTTATTATTTTTACTTGAAGAGTTCATCTGCAGCCTAGTAGTGTCGAGAAACTGAAAAAAAAAACAATCTTTCTTCGTTCATAAATTATAGGATAAAAAGGCCAGCTCTTGTGTTGAGTAGCATATCAAGCCTAGTTTCATCTCTACTCTCTTTATAAGAGCAACTGTGTATGTATAATTTTTTTTTTCTTGAAAATGGCTCCATCATCTTTTTAGATTGAAACCCTGGGATTTTCAGGCCTGAAAAAACGACCTATGTAAGTCAAATGCTTGAGAAAATTCGTTTAAAGTCTTAATTTTGGCAAAAAAAAGAGAAAAAAAATGTGAGGGGCAGTATATTTATATGCATTTCAAGAGTATAAATTACATCATTTCACCCTTCTCAGGAGTGGTATTAGTATGTATGAGGCATGCAAAATTACCCAAGATGGCAAATGACCTTGAACAACTAAAGAAAAAGGCACAGCACAAATAACATTAAATTGGAAAGGAAATCGTTGCACAGCAAAAACTATTGTTATTGTTAGAAGCAAAATTACGCTCGAATTTAGTTTAGCGCGCCTGTGTCTGTAAAGGATGAACGAGAGGGAGGAATTAAGTTCATGTTAGAATTACTTATTCAATCAAAATTGCTGATTTTTCATCATAAAATGAAGAATCATTATTTTAGTGTCTGTAAAGATACACAGGAAGGAGAAAGTGAATTCACGCCTGAATTTCTTAGCCACCATGGAATGGAATAATTTATTTTGGCTTTTTATAATAAATTTATTTATCTTTGGGTCTGTGAGGATATACAGAAAAGAAGAATTGGATTTGTAGCAGGAAAAAAAAAAATCATGCGAGTCATGTAATAAACAAGAATTACACCATTTTTTCCCTAGGAATGAATATTGGTAATTATTTTTAATATCTATAGTGCATGCAACATTACAAAAGATGACAAATGGCTATGAACAGTTAAAAAGGCATGGAACAAGAAACCGCAAAAATCTCATTCATTTGCAAACGAAAATGTTGCACAACGAAGTCTGTTGTGCAACATTTTTGTTGCACAAAATTGCGATGGAATAAAGAAACGTGTAAATTTAATGTGTATAAGTCTGTGAAGGTTGAACAAGATGGAGGAATTAATTTTTAGTATCTATTTCACGAGCACAAACTACAAAAGATGACAAGTGATTCTGAACTGCTGAAGAAAATGGCATGGAAGAAGAAAGAGCAACATCTTGTTGAATTGCAAAAAAATGTGACTTAAAACTAAAGAATAACATGATAATTATGGTAATACGTAATTTAGATGTTTCAAATATTTTAATGGAATAAGGATCGTGCTATTTTGGTGTCTGTTATGGATAAGTAGGAAGAAGGAATTGAATTCACGTCATAGCCTCAATTGACTGATTTGCCACCCTTTGATTTGACAACAATAATGATGATTTATTTCTTACCCACAAAAACGCTATAAAAAGTGTTAAAATGTGGAGTAAAAACAATTAAATAACCACAAAAAATGCAAAACATACAAAAAACAAAAATAATGACTATAGATTTTTTTTTACATTATATAAACACCAAAAATTAAATAAACCCACACACACACAAAATAACGAACTATAAAGGAAAAAGTCAACATTAAATACACACAGGAAATGAAATAAAAAAAGAAGAAAAAAGATGATTATGTGGAAAAAGCCCACCAAGAGCAGTACCTGAGAGCTTCCTCTGAAGTTTTTCCAACTTCAATGTTTTATCGGGTACACCATATTTGCCAATTAGAATCCGGTTATGTGTCCAAGGAGAAATGAAAAGGAAAAACTTACAGTACCTGAAATAACAACTCCGGACTCTTTTTAAATTAATTTTTCTTAGGATGGGGTAAATTTGAAACCAAAGAATACAGAAATGATTATACCTATGCGTAATATAGATATATCAGAAGGTTATAGGCGTTGGAACATTCCCTGTTGTTTCTGAGTTGTACGGCAACGCTATTAAAGCAAAAATATGACGACTGGTAAAAAGCTGGGGAATTTATTTTTGTTTTTGTATCCATTCAAAATCACAGATGATTTCGAATGAACCCAAAGAGCTAAAACAAAATACATTGAAACATGTCTAAGGTAATAATACACAAAATGAAACATAAACAAGATCTGCGGCTAGAAGACATGCAACAAATGTCACAGCAAATCCCAAAGGAAAAAAAACGGACGACAAAATTTACGGTTAGAAGAAAAGTGACAGGGCCTATCACATCAAGTTGTAAACGAAATCTGCGGCTAGAAGAGAAGCAATAATGAAAATCACATCAACTCCCAGAAGAAAATAAATCCTATAAATTGGTTGATTAATAGGAAGGAGGAATTGAATGAACGCGAGAATTTCATAATTTAATTGAAATTGCTTATTTGACACCTCATGAATTAGAACTAAAGACTAACGCCATAATCATTTAATTAGAGAATCGATTAATTATCTCATTTTAAATTTCTCTGATTACGAGCTTCTTTTTCCTTGATAGAAATTTTTCTGAACTGACAAAATTTATCTTGCGTGCTTGGCTTTTGTTTTGGTTCGAGACCATCAAGAATACAGAGTTTTCACTCTAGTTTCATTGATCAGTCGGTAATACTTATAACATATAGTTGTTATTGCCTGAATCTCTGAAGCCGGAATTGATTGCTTACGAAAAAGGTGCGTGCTTATCAATTTTTTTTTTTTTTATGGCGAATAAGGTCAAAATGAAAAAAAATCATATATATACCAAAGAATCTAAGCATGCAAAGAATATTCGAGTTATTTGCAGAAAGTTCGCTTCGGGAAAGAGGAAGCAACTCCAAAAAATAGAGCATAAAATGAAAAAAGTAGGTTGACAAGTAGGTAGACTCCCTACATGGCAAGTATCCCAATCAAATAAAAGTCGTAAGAATGCGATATGATGCTATACATAAGCAAAACAGGGAAAATGAAGAAAAATGAGTCTTAAAAAAAAACAGAAACGGGAAAACGGTAAGAAAAAAATGGAACAGAAACTAAAACAGAAATGAAAAAACAGCTACGTGTTTTTGTGTTTTCTGTTTTTTCAAAAAAAAACAAAAAAAAAAACACAAAAAAAACATAATCGGTGCCGATCCCTAGTGCTCAATAACAGCCAATAAAAAAGAGAGGAAGATGCATTTTTCTTTTCTTTCCAGCCCTTCAAACAACTATCCTCAGTGCAAAAATAATAACAAAAATATAAATATAAGTCCGTTTGACCGCTAGAAAAAGCCAAGCCTTAAAGAATAAACTAGAAGACTTTAGTCACGGTGAAAATGTTTAGTTTTATGTTGATTTATGTTGATAAGGTTTATCTTTTTTAAATCGTTGGACTTTTGTCTAAATATTTTTCATAAGCAATGAACACTGTTGAGGTCACGACTATATTTAATTTTTTTTTTCATTTGCTGTGATTCACCTCATTTTTCCTCGTTCTCCTGAGTTCCCTTTTTAGTCATACTTAGCCAGCGTGGTTTCAGAAAATATAATGATATGGTACGATGCTATCAAAGTAGGTTATCTGCAATATATCTGGGTACTGGGGTCAAGTTTACCTCAAATTTTGGTTTTTGGAAGGAGGCAAAGGTAAGTCTAAAGACACGGTATGTATCCAGGTCATCAAAATAGGATATCTTCAATATGCTGGGAAGGGGTTGTGGTATACAGTTGAAGCTATCCGGTAGATGTATGGGGGGGGGGGAGCAAAGGGACTTGTTGAGCAGGAGTGATTAAACATTTTATGAATCTAATTTATCTAAAGGTTTTGCACAAGAAGTTTTCTACTTAACCTCCATGGTTAAGTAGTGAGGTAAATCAAAAGACACTGTGCGTTGCTAGGTGATCGAAACAGCATATCTGAAATATTCTCGGAAAACCTTCGGGATTCAAGCTGAAATTCTTGGAGTGTGTGTGGGGGGGAGGAAGGGGACTTCATATTTGCTTCTAGAGGCTTAGCTTTGCCCAGAATACATACGCAGTAATTTGATAGCCGACTAGAGACAAGAGAAATTTTTACCTATTTAGAGTGTCACGATTCAATACAATTTGTTCATATACTTTCTGTCTTCATTGAATTTTCCCTTGTGTCTTAATTCCCTGGAAGTCTAAGCCGATGCCAATCTGATAAAATAAACTTGTTAAGTCAATTTTTTAGGTGCTCTACCGATGCAACCAGTCATCGAAATGTTCTTGTTTTCATTGAAATCTAGCTGGCACCGTCTGTATGGTTACGAGCATATCAGAGACGAAATCTGATCGGACAACAATAACAAAATATAACCGCATTTTTTACTAAAAACTGTTCAGTAATTTGAGAACAATGTGTCGACCCCAGATGCATATTTATTAGACCTTTTAACATTTCTGAACGAAACGGCTATCTTAAATTTTTATCCAACATCATTGGGGTTATAGGGGGAATGGGAAAAGGTAGCAGAAAAGTTCCTCGGAGTTCGGAGGAACTCGATGCTTCTTAAAAGGGCCATCGTAATGTGTGTAGCGTCTACCAGGATGGAGCGTTATCCCTCAGTAATTCAACAATCACTATGGCTCCCATTGTGCTTCCATATCAGTAGGATTATTACTCTTTCCTAATCTTGAGGTATTGGAATAGATTGAATCACAAAAATATTCACTCTAAGAAATTGTTTGTTTATTGCCTGTAAACTTCATTAGTTTTTATATGTTGCTGACATAAAAACTCAGGAGATTTTAAATGTGCAAATACTGTGGTCGGACAAACAAGTAGCTGCGCTTATTGAGAAAACCCAGACCTGAAATTTGATTCTGATGTTGAGATTTTGCTAGAGCATCTCCATAGCAATCCAATCAACAACAACAACAACAAGAAAACCAGGACAGTATTTACCACAAATGGTCATTATGCAGCCAACACGAAGTCTGAAGTAAGAAATAGACCATAGGTTGACCTTGATGTTAGGATGTTTTGGCCTCAAAGGAATACCTGGAGAGCCGTACTAAGGTGAAATCATCTCAGGGAAACAGAAAGAAGGGCATCAGATATAACATTTGGCAATTGCGTTCAACCTGACTCAACCCAGTTCAACATGGAGCCGTGGAGAGGATTCAGAAGATGTGAGAGACGTTGGGACTGGACCTAACTAAACATCGTTAGCATAGTGGAATAAGACAACAAAATAAAGTCTTAAGAATGTCCATTGGCATCAGGCAGGATGGATCAACTCGTTTAAGTATTAAATAAATTTAATTACTTATAGAAACGATTTATAGAAGATTGGTCATAAAACCGAATTTTAGAGCTGGCGCAACTGGTAACTACAATAAGTTTTGATTTTTATTCTACAGCTTCGATTGTTTCGCCAATAAGACCTTTCTCCTGATAAAGATATGGTTTGTCAATATACAATGCTTCCCAGTTCAAAGGCGGATCTACAGAAAAATCATGGTGGGGGGGGGGAGCAATGTGACAAGGGTACCAATAATTGATCAAATTGACATGGTAATTTAGAAAAGCAAAAAACGGAATGAGGGTCTAAAATGTTCATAGATGAAATGTTCATTTAAGCTTTTCAAACTTTGATTTTACTTCTAAACCACATTTTTTCTTGTTAAAAGTAGTATGGTCCTACTTTTTTTTAAAAATATAATACATTTCTTCTAATAAGGGTGAAAATAAGGACAATAATTCTTTGTATACCCATTTTTTCCTTGTGTTACGTGAACTTTAAGAATAAGTGAGTTTCTGGCTCAGTTTTAATCTTGATCTAAACCACAAAATTGCCAAAAAACTTAATGACTGTGAGGCGGTCTCACAGTGATTGACTAGCATCAATCAATGTGTGATAATACGATTCTGTATAGCATAGACTCTGCTTTGTCGATTGGTGCCTTCTTAAATGCAGTACAAGTGACTAAGATTTGCCTCGATGACTTAGGCCGTGGCTGTGAAATTGTAAAAGGTGGAAAAGGCTGCATTTAGTTCTCTTCAAAAATTAAGATCTATCCGATATCCTTGTGATCAAGAGAAACAGTTTCTTTTTCTGATGTTTTATAAAATTTATTTTTTGCAGATGCCGATTCTTATTGATAATATCCAATTTTTATGTACATAAAACTTCTTCTTAATGGCTGACCATCATCTTCTTCTTACTGAAAATGCAATTGGTGTTGCTTCAAGTCATACACAAGTTATTTTTCTTGTGTTTCTTTATGAAAGACCTCTGTTTATGATTTCCTTATAGGTCACAGCTGCATTACCTTCGATTGGACCATACGTTCTTCCCGGTCAAAGTAGTATACATGTTGCTGCGAGCTTTGTGACCAGTGCAGCTGCCGGAGTTGCAAGCCTTTGGAGAGGATTTGCTGGGAAATAAGTCAATTTAAGGATTACTCCCTACTGAAACACTCATAGTGTGTAAAAAGATGGTGAAGTGAAATAGAAGTTGGACAAAAAAAAAGAAAATCATCTGTCATCTGATAAGTCATCTTTGATCTGGATATCTGTCAATGACACTATCCGACGCTAAACATTTATAATAGTTGTCTAGATGTAAGCTACTAATAAAGAAAATGGAACAATTAAAGTGAAAATGTTAATAAATATTAGCGTTGTATAAACCTTATTCTTATTCAATCTGGACTAACCGTTTACAAATATTTGTAACTGAATTTTGCAAGGCCTGCACATACTCAATGTCACTGTGGCCAGATAGCAGTTCCAAAACTTGACAGTACGTTTAGGTGTAAGGTGAGATAAAAAAAAAACAACAACGATAAAGTCAAGGACATTGTGTAATAAAGACTTTTTAGATGCTGATTCAAAAGGCATTTTAGAAACATGTTTTATTGAATTTTCAGAACTACTCATCATTATCTACCATTAATCTTCAGGCATTTTTGAGGTAAAATTCAAGTGTCTGCATCATTTGGTTGGAGCATTTCTTAATTTGTAGGACAAAATATTCTTCATTATACATTTAAAATCCAAACATTTAAAAGTATATTGATGTTGCCATTTGAATCACCCCCCATGAAGAGGACAACTTAGCTTCCCCCTGCCATGATTATCTGCCTAGTTTTTAACAGTGAAAGATCCCGTGTCCATTCATCAGTTTCGCATATTTCAGGATTAATGCAAAGATTTTTATTTAAAAGAAAGCCACTAAATCATAAATATCCGTTCAAATGACGCATTTTTAATAATAACTTAGTTCGTGGCTTTGATGCGATAATCTCTGAAAAAAACGCACCAGGGACCATTTCTCTCGGAAAAACGAATCAGGAACGTAAGTATCGTCCTGAATCCTCAGGACGATACTGATCGTTCTAAAATAATACTTAGAAACCTTTTTTCACACCGTTGGGCGTTTGAGACTGAGAGTGTGTTCTTTAAACGATAGAATCCTGACGTTAAATTGGATTACAATGTCAGAAGGTTCAGACATCAATTACAAAATATCAATAACAAATCTAATCCCCTATCTTGCTGATTTGCTTCAAGTCAGTCCAAACATGAATTTAGTTGAATTTGTAAAACAAAATGTGCGAAGTTTCAGTTTTGGATTGACCAAACAAGTTTCGGCTATAGTTATGTTCCACAGAAAAAAAAACAAACAAAACAAACTATTGTGAAGTATCATTTAATTTAAATTCGATCTGAGTTTTTTTTTAAATGCTTTGTTGCCCTACACCTGTTTTTTTAATTTTTTTGTGGGGGGGTCTTATGATTAAGTAAAAATGGGGGAAATCCTGCAATTGTGGGAAGCCTGTATCATCTTCCCTCCCTCTGCCTACTACTTTTTCTTCATGCCGGTCTGACGAAACTTAGATGTTTCTGATTATGGTTATGCGCGTAGTATATTTACTCTTTGACGCCATATCAGTTCAAAGGCCACCAAGAAATCTTCTTTTTTTGGTTTTAAAATCTTTACTTAAAAATGGAAGTTTAAGAGTAGATCTTATCGTTAAACCATAAATCCTAATGATATTTTCCTACTGAAAATGTATAGTTCTTTATTGAATTTCTTATAAGTCAGGATTTGCCTTCCTGAAGAAGGTTATCAAATGAAGTTGTGTTAATTTAGATAACATTTTGTTTATTTGCGTTTATATTGTAAAATGACTATTTTTCTGAATTAAAAGGCGTTTTTGATAAAGCTTTTGTGGTAGATATGTATTTGCATAGTTATTTCGTATTCAATGCTCTATAATACCTTGTATTGGTTCTGTGAGGCACAAATTATTAATCACATATGTAATTTTTGTTTAAGTGCCGTAGGTGTAACAAAGTAATTTTCAAGTTATTATGCTTTCATTGGAAACACGACAATTTCACATGGAAAGAATTCTTTGTTGTCTGTTGTTTTTTGCCAAACCATTGACATCCTACTTTGTCTTTAGAGAATCATTATTTTGTTTAAATCGTTTTTGTTTTTTTTTTTGGTGCCAAAAGCTTTTATTACAGACTAAAAATCCTAATGACCTATAATTCCTTGATAAGGCTCAATATCAAAACAAGATCAGTAAAATGCAAATGAAGCCATGAGATTGGTCTTGATACATTTTGGTTAAATAGGATTATTCGTTAACCAGTCAGTACGAACCTCAACATAATCATGGTAATGGTGTGAAGGGGGTTGTATATCTTCCATATCTCCTTGAAATGAGTACTTTTACTAAAATACGACAAATATAACAGTTACCTTCTTTGATCGGATTGGAGGAGCTAAGTTGTATGTTTAGATTATTTATCTTCTTTTGTTTCATTTTATTATTTTTCTCCGTTCTTCTATATTCCATTTTAGTTGGGTCTGTTCTTTTGATTTCTGTATTGTTTTCATATTTTCATACTAGAAGCAGAGCTTGTCGGACGACTAGAATAAAAGGAGAATAAAAAAAACGTAGTGTATTCTCTTTTATAGTGATTGGAGGAAAACCCTTCAACGCAAAAGTTTGATAGGCTTCATTGCTAGTAGTAAACTAGACCTTCGGTGCCAAGGCCCGTAGAGTGTTGTGGCAATCGTGACCCTTGGGCCGTATGTCTTGAGCAACACATGCAGCTATATCTCGCGTTTATAAATATTATGTTTATAAATATATGTGTTATGATTATTGGAAGTTATTATTTGTAAAATTAATATGTAATTAGAGAAACTTTGGAATAAGCTGTGTGTGTGGAGTAATCATGAAACTCTGTATCTGCAGTGTTTTTGTTTATACCGGTGTTTAAGACTGTGCATTATTTACTGCGGTTAATGAGTATCCATTCTTCATTATGCAAACTTTTATCTCTTAGGGTACCTCTCTAACTGCCTAGGAAAAAATTACCTTGTCTTGATAAAAAAAAAGTTTTAGGATACCTAAAAAATTAATGCGTTGTGACGAGTTTAAAAATTATTTCTGCGTGGATGAAGAAATTTCGTTCAGGAGAAAATTGATGTCGTCTTGCCTACTCTTCATAGTATTGCTTGGTTAAAATGCATGAGGTATCAGGTCAGAAACTTCAGAAAAGAAGCTGGAATTTGGCATTTGACATTGACCTCTCCAGAATTATTTCCAAGAAATTTAGAGAAGATCCAGAATTTTGTTCTTCAGTTCTTTGAGAAGCAATTTCATAAAAAAAAACATTTTGCTGGGAAAGTAAGAAGTTTACTTTTCCAGCTAGTGTAGTTTTGTTTTGGCAACAAGATTTAAATGAGAAAAAACTTTTTTTCCTGGAAGTCAACTGAAAATTTTTACAAACTTCACTTGAATTTTCCTGCTCTGTTCCACGACTCCCATGGAGATGAAAAATTCTAAGTTTCAATTTTTTACCACTTTAGAGCTAAAGACCGTGAAAAAAAAAACACAGCTCCGAAAGGAGTAATGTTTCTCTAAAAAACAACAAACGGAAGAAAGTAAGTAGAATTGCAGATTATGCAATTTTAACATTTTAAAGGTGACTTGGTGAGTAATTTTTTTTTCTGGATGACAACTGAAATTTTTTACAAACTTCAGTCCAACTTTCCTCTACTGATCCACGATTCCCATACAGAGGAAAAACTTCGAGTTTGTATCTCTTACCACAGGCCATGAAAAAAAAAGCAACAACAAAAAAACAGCTCCGAAAGCAGTAGTTTTGCTCTGCAAAACAATAAACGGAGGAAAGTAAGTAGAATCGTATATCATACAATTCTAGCATTTTAAAGGTGACTTAGAGAGTACTTTTTTTTCTGTAAGAGTACTGAAAATTTTTACAAACTTAACTGGAATTTTCCTGCACTGCTCCATGATTCCCACACAGAGGAAAAACTCCGAGTTTGTATCTCTTACCACTTTGGAGCTACAGGCCATGAAAAAAATAGAACAGCTCCGAAAGCAGTAGCGTTACTCTGCAACACAATTAACGAAAGAAAGTAAGTAAAATTGTAAATCATATGAATTTAATGTTTTAAAGGTGACTTGGTGAGTAATTTTTTTTTACTAGAAAGACAACTGAAAATTCTTAAAAACTTAAATGAATTTTTCTGCACTGTTCCACGAATCCCACACAGAGGAAAAACTCCAAGTTTGTGTCTCTTACCACTTTGGAGCTACAGGCCATGAAAAAAATAGAACAGCTCCGAAAGCAGTAGTGTTAGTCTGCAACACCATCAACGAAGGAAAGTAAGTAAAATTGCAAATCATATGAATTTAATATTTTAAAGGTGACTTGGTGAGTTTTTTTTTTTCAGAAAGACAACTGAAAATTTTTACAAACTTCAATGTAATTTTTCTGCACTGTTCCACGATTCCCACACAGAGGAAAAACTCCAAGTTTGTATCTCTTACCACTTTGGAGCTACTGGCCATGAAAAAAAAAATAGAACAGCTCCGAAAGCAGTAGTGTTGCTCTGCAACTCAATAAATGGAAGAAAGTAAGTAGAATATCAAATCATATAATTTTAGAATTCTAAAGATGACTCGGTGAGTAATTCCCACTCTTCCCTTTATAAGTTTTGAAAGCTACTAACTGTATACTGAGAACTACCTTTGATTGATAGGATTTCTGAGCTAATGGGCAGGGACATTTGCTAATTATAGTTGTCTAGTGTCAAACATAAGTTTAAATGTGATACTGAAGTTATTCATTAGCAGCAATGGATTTCAAAACAGCTACTTGGTTACAAGACAGAAATTAATGAAAAAGAGCAGATAGCTTTCTTTTCTTTGAACCGTACTGCTAAATCTTAAGGCTCTGTATTAGTCCCTGAATCCTCGCCACATTTTAATTCAGTAGCAGCAGACACAATTATGCGCGCTAAAACTAATTGGTCCCATGTTGCCAAACGATCGGCGTTTGCTCTAGTTTTAGCATTATCAGCAAACATATTTTTGCGAAAAAAAGCGTACCAGTTCTCATCGAAATTCCTTTTTCCTTTTCAATAAAATTCCTTTTTATCCACAGTTCCTTTTCAGTTTCACTATAATAGCCAAACCCTGGACAAATGAAAGACAAGACATTTAGCTTTTTCAAATATTTTTCTTTTAATGCGAATGATCGACGGTGAGACTTAAACTGCTTGAGAATTGAATTGATCCGACAAAATACGGAATTGAAATAAATTTCCTTGCACCCATATCTACTTTATAGAATGCTAAGGGAATCCGATGACTATATCATGTCTCATGTCTGGATTTACTGGTTTTGTAACCTGCTATCTGTTTCTCAAATTCCCTTATCCCTATGTGACAATCTCCCGAGGTCTTTTCCCTTCACTTCAATACTCAGAAAAAAACTTTTTTATTGGCATCACAAAGACAGCTATCAGTTCCGTTTTACAATTTCAGCTTAGACCTATCTCCTTTAACTTTTGAGACTTTTTGTAGCAGCCCTATTTGTTAGGGGGGGGGGGTTGCTGTTATTTACGCTTTATTGAGCCAGTATTAGGAATTCAAGAGACTTAGCTAGAAAAACAACCTCGAAGACTTCCCTCAAAAACGTTAAAAATCCTGTAGTTTTCCTATTATAAGCTTGTTTGCACGATACGGGGTCAACAGCGAACGCTTAAAGTAACTATTTTTCCTGCACTATTGAAAACTCTTTCTACACTCGCACTTGCTGAAAACGTCTCATTTGTTTTGCTAAAACTGCAATACACGGTAGCTAAGTCAAATATCGTTTCCAGAAGGCAATAGTTGAATTGATTGCGTTAACCAGGATAGCATCTTTTATTTTTTAGCATGGGCTGCCAAGCTCAGATGTAAATCTACTTGAAAATCGAATCACACCTTCATTTTCATCCTGTTGTGTATCCTCATTGTCGAGAAATATATCTGACCAAGTAGCTTCCTTTTATTTGATGAGAAAGCAGAAGGAAATTTATAGTTGCTGTTCTTCTAAGAAAACCCCAAGCCACATTCACAAGGCTGGTTGAGGTAGCTGATCTGCAGACAAAACCAGATATTAGAGTATACTCTTTGGCCTCTTCATGGGTCATTTTCTCTTTGCATGAACAAGCTCCTTGACCATAAAGGACGGCGTTCGTAAAGTTCGTAAAGTTGCTTCGTTAACCTTCCGTAAACCTTTACGTGAGCGAGCATTAAAGTTAACTTAAATTAATTTTTTTCGTAAAGTTCGTAAAATTGACCAATAGGGGAAGGGTTCCAGGGCAAAACTTTTAAACAGATTTGGAAATGTGAAATCAGGAAACTGAACATAAGCTGATTTCTCTAGTCCGAGAAAAGTCTGTCATATACCAGTCTTCTCAATGAAAACACAAAGACAGGATCTGCATTGAAAGCATATTCAAAAATAATGCTTCTGATCATATTCAGGATCATGCTTGATCCTGAAAACAAAATATGTAAACAAGCCCTTATGTCTCATTAAATGAAGTTAAAACCGAACCGAAATTACAATAAATAGCCGAGTCAAACTCAAAACGAGCAAAAATTAACACGAGTAAGGCTGATAACCCCTATGGCTTTTCAAGACCAGAACCCAGTTTGCGCTTTACTGAAAACAAAATACGCTTGAAATATTTTCACCTTTCTTACTTTCAGAAATGAAAATTTATCAAAACCTTAACGAAGAAATGTCAGTCCAATCCATGGTCATTTCCTTGTATGCTTTTTTCCGCTCTCTACTTTTCTTTGAAAAGCTTTTTAATTAATTCTAAAATACATCTAAAACCCCGCCTTATATCCACTCAGTGAAGGAAACTTATAATAATATAGACCGGTTTTATTCAACCCGGATGCATCATGGCTGCAGGAGCAAAAAAGGAGAGGGCTGTTGCAGTATTGATGCCCTTAGAGGGTGCAGTCTTGGACACGCTGCTTGTATCCACAACCCTATTACTACTAATAACCCCACTTGTAAATGAAATGTCAAATTAAAAGCGGAAACGTACAAATCAGTTTGATTGCTAATAAAAATAGTGATTCATTCATCGTATAGCTTACTCGTACACTGTGAATCGTTACAGTTAATTTTTTATAGCTAATTTTTGCAACGTTCTCGGCATATCTACTGTGTTCTCACATGGAATCTTAGTTCTTTAATCAGTTTTTGTCGTCCATGTCTGGATTTCTATTTTAAAAAAAGAGAATGTTAAAAAATCTAGTGTGCCTTTTTGAAAATGTTGCCATTTTATCGTAAATAAGGTCTCCCATCCTGATTTATGGCCTCTAATAGAACACTAAAATAATCTGGCAAAATTGAGACAACCAGTGCGATCAGAAGCTCGTTTTTATCCATTCTAGACTATCTTGCGCTAATAATACCACTTTTGAAGATTTGTAACGTTATACAACGTTTTGAAGACCTTTTTGTGATTTAGCATTTGCCTCCCTATTGTAGGATGTTCATCATAGTTCAGGTCTTGTTTACGGCTTTAGTTTACGAACTCCTATATATCAGAACAATCTTTTTAACGTGACGTTTTACGACGTTCTTGGGACCTGAGGATATAACTGTAGGATCAGTGCGGTTAGCAACATATTTTACCCACTTCAAAACTTTTTGCGCTATTAAAACCCTGCTTGAATTTTTCTGGGAATTCACAGTGTAAAACGACGGTCTAGTGATCGAGTTTTCCGGCAATAATTGTAAAATTGCTCAGCACGGTCGAAAGTGTATAGTTGCCAATTTTCATGCTTTCTTTAAAAACTGAACAATTCTGATTCTTAGTTGTCCCAATAGGAATAGCCAGGACTTACTATTGGGCCTATAATAAAAAACAATAATCATTATCTACTTTTGAACGCTTTAGGTGGGAATATCTTAATTCTTAAAACAGCAACAAAGGGATCTATAATTTTTTGGGGGAGGGAGAATATTATGAGTTTTCCTTCCAAAAAGCCTAGAAAAAATTTCTTTGACCACACTGCCTTTCAATTCCCAAATTTAAACATATGAAAAAATAGAGACAAAATAGGGTATACTCACCAAATTAGGTGAGTAACATTTAATGAAAAACCTTTTAGTGAAAGCTACTGATTGTATCTGTATGCAATCTTTTTAAACTATATGCAATACTCGCTAACCTTCAGGCATAATAAAAAGAAGAAAAGTATACCCCTCCCTGTTATTCGAAACTAATTAACCCTGATGTAAAAGTATACACGGTTAGGGTAATAGCAACACCCCATTGGTTTTGGATGAAGGTTTGACTGCTTTTTATGGATGCTGATCAACTATATAGGTGGAGAATTTTACTTTTTCTGTCTTATAACTTGAGTTCTCTTAAAACAATGAGAAATAAAAATATTTATTGGTTTTCAGACTTTGTATTTAACATTACTTTTTTAGTTTCAGAAAGATCATGTTATTTTGTTTCAGCAGGCTCTTGGTCCGTCTTCAATGCTTTTTGGTCGGTAGAAGCTTTGACGCCAACCCGTGGTATATTGCCCATAGTATTTGAATTTGTTAGATATGAGCTAGGAGCCATCTGGGCGTTTTCTGGTAAAGGCTGTAGAGACTGATTGTTTATGGGATATTGCCCAGCCATTGTGTAAGTGTTGGCAGGTATCATATACTGTTGGCCAGATATGTACGGATTGATTCCGTATAATGCCGTGTTGGGATTTGTATGTTGCATCACCATAGGGCCATTTCCTGTTTGAATAATCTAAAAAAAAGAAAATTGGTAAAAAACAAAATGAGGATTGTGATCTAACAGACCTTAATCAATTGCAAAATGTTCTTTTTTAGCATAGGGCCTACAAATTCATAGGTTAGCTTCTAGGGTATTCTTTTCTATATAATTAACAACTAGTTCCAAGATATGCTCATCTGTGGCATGAACACAAAAAATAAATTTGATATATACTGCAAAGAAAAGAACAGAAACTCAAATTGCTTCTCAAGTCTTGCATAGTAGTTTAACGCTCAACCTTTGTTCGGAAAAATTACAGACGGTCAACTCTCATGCAAAACGTTGACTATTAGCGTTTTCATGACTATTTTCAAAGTAGAAACAGTGATCCTATTTCTAGGGAACCTAGTAGTCAGAGCGCCAGATTCTGTATCTCACTTATTTCAATTAGTACCCATGCCGGAAGGTACAAAGATGTTAAGGGTGGATCCCAGGGTAGTCGACTGTGCTAAAAATAAATATCGTATGGCGTATGTTTGCCGTTGGGGCTTTTCTGATATATAGGCAAAAAACATGATTTTTTTTTTTTTACAGATAAGATTGGTCAAATCCAGCGCACTCTCACCTCAATCAAAAGAAGAGGCTTGGGGCTACACGAATATGATTTTTGTTTAAAAAAAAAAAAATTAAAAAAAAGTATACTTTTTACTGCAGTTTTAAAAAAAATCAGATTTTTGTCAAAAAATTTTTAACAGAGAAGCTACAAACTTGAAATTTTTCCAGATAAAGTAGCTTTTTTAATTCAGAACACATTGAGCTAAGAAAAAAAGTTGAAATATTGTTTCTGAGGGGTCTCCAGCTTTTTTAGAGAGTGTCCCCGATAATAGGAATTTTGTTTAGTAACCTGCTACCTGGCAGGAAGTTTTTTTTTCATCACGTGACAGCAGGTAGAATTAATCATTCCTGAACATGTAGAGAGTCATTGGTCCTGAAGTGATGATGTAATACTGTCAAAGTAAAGGTAAACACCTGTTAATTAGTGTTATTTAAGTAGATAAACAGTTATCTAAGGGAAAATTATCGGTTTGTTAGAACTATGACTCAAAACATCGACTAGGGCAGCACTTTCGAAACTGGGAGGCAAGCCTCTTCAGGGGAGCATAGACTAGTCTATGGTAAAGGACGAGTATCAGCCATGATTGACAAAAACTAAATGAATTGGAACTACATAGTCACGCAACTACAACAATATCTTAACCCTTTCGGGACTGCGGCATTTACTGGCCCTGGATCAACAAAAAATAGGTAGAATTAGCAAGCTGTGGTTTAGTAAATTTGTGCCTAACTAATAGTTTAATAGGTAAAATAGTAACTTGCAATAGGTAGTTTCCATATCTCAAGCTAGAAATAGCAAGATTTTATAGATTCTGGTAGATGTTCCATTCAGGGTTGAAAAAATAGACGCATGACAATTAGACGATTTAGACGATAGACGATACGATCTTTGCGATTAATTAGTTTCTCAGGTACGCTTTTCCAAATTCGCCTTACAAGTTGAAGCAACTGATGTGCTAGAGCCGCATATTTAATTTGATATCTTCGATATGTTGAACATAACAATATAACTGAAGATTTTTGTTTTGCGAACTTGTTCCTGGAAAAGACTTTTTATGTAATTGACACTTTTTTTATAATGAGAAACGCATATTGTAGAATAATTGCGTTTGATGATTTTGTGGTGCAAAATCAATGTCAGGACAAAAAACTGGCTCAAATGAAAGCACTTCCAGCACTAGTAAAATGAAAACACCCGATGTTCTCGCGATGCACTGCATGCTCCACAGAACAGCTCTTATATCAAGGATACTTCGCAGTGAAGAGAACGCACACCAGGTTCACGGCCTCCTAGTCCGATCAGCTACTGGAATATAAAGCGAACAAGGATACAAAGACGACGGCCGGAATAATAGGAGAACAAATGGATGAGAGACAGACTGAAGCTTAGATTCTTCCCTTACCGATTTCCGCTGCCATCAGCAATGGTTTTCTGTAAGTAGTCAAATTATCCACAGAGACATTGAAACATCACGAAGACAATCAGTCGAAGACAACGCGATTACAACTATCGTGAGATGGAGTTTGAGATATTTTCACTATACGTGGCAATCCGTTCTGAAAAGTGAACTTCGAACAAGTGAATATTGTGACGTCAGAAGTCGTGGACGATGAGAAGATTGTTTCTGATATTACTTGCGTAGCCGCAAAAGGAAAAGAGGTGGTTGAGGACTCTCTGTGCAACAGGAAAGAAGATGTTAACAAACGTTGCACTTTGAACTGTCCCTTCATAGAGAAAAACTCAGAAAGTAAAGGGTGTCCCTTGAACCGATCTCCTGAGCTCTGGAGCAGCATCCTTGAACAGAATCATTACTGCTCAGTTGATCTACGACGAAGAAAAGGAAAAACCAGTAGTAATGATCTTTACCAAAGAGATTCTTCTTTTCCCTCCATCCATTTTGAACATCTTCTGCAACAATCAACCAAGACATCCTCTGGATGGAAAATGAACACAGGTAACTAAGCTCTGCTTTTGAACTGCCTAAGAAAAAAGGAGGACTTACAGCTTGGCTGGCGACTTCGAAATCCAAAGAGACACCATCGGCTACAGGACATGTCATTGAGCTAATGTCCAATATAAGATCATAACGGCCTGCCAGGTTTGAAACAGTCGAATCCTTCGCGTAAAGATTATTTCTATCGTTGCTGAATGATTTTCTAGTGGGTATTCCTGATGTTCATATTGTCGCAGATCGGTACGACGTGCTGTTTGGCAAGCTCACGGACACCGGAGAGTTGATCTCCTTGAAATTAGCATACAGACTCCAACGAGAGAATGGAAAAAACCTCCGAATTTTCACTCTTGGTACAATTGAAGAATGGCATGCCTTACTTGCAAGCTCAGCGTCTAAAAGCCGGCTCCTCAAAATTTTGCATCAAACCTGGGAGTAGATGGGTGATCTGTTTCCGAAAGCAATCAACTTTTTCTTTCAGGTGGGTTCAAAGAGAGATTAAAAGTGTCTCTGGTCAAGCATGGCTGCTGTCCAACTTCACCAGAACACTGTGACTACGAGAAATGTTTGTCCTCCAGCCACGAAGAGGCTGACCATCGCCTTATGACACATGCCAAGTACGCTAGCCGTTACGCATCTAGCATCGTTGTACATGCCAACGACACAGACGTGGTAGTAGCCTGTGTTCATTTTTTTGAAGAGCTTCAAGCTGAGGGACTCAGTGAACTTTTTTTGAAGTTCCCAACTTTCATTATCCCAGTACACGAGCTGGCTTATGGAGCATATTATGTTACTGTTCGTACACTGTCTGTTAGGGTGTGACACAATGAACTTTCCTTCGGCGTCGGAAAAGCCTCTCTCTGAAACATTGCGGCGTCTCCAACTTTTTCCTCAAAAATGGTGTCTCTGACGGACCGGATCAAGGATGCAGAAGGGAAGCTTTCAGTCGACCCGTTTAGAGAAGTTTACGACCTACTAAAATCCCCGGTCATTGAAATGTACGGTAAATAAGCCGGATTTAATTCACTGGCTAGTATAAGGGCATGCATTTGGTTCCAGAAATAAGATGTGAGAAGACTGCCACCTTCTGACGACACCTTTGAGCCATGCATACGAAGAGCCATATTCGCTACATGGGTAATCTTGTCGTCATTACAGGCTCAATCGAGCATTCCATATCCACTCCTCCATTAATGGAAGACTCCTCCATTAATGGTAGATGCAGTCGGCTCAAGCTGTAAGAAGTATCAAGGCTGGAAGCTTACTTCAGATAAAAAAGTGAAAAATGCAGGAATGACTGTAGTTGCTCAAAAATGAAAGGATGCTGTAGCTTATGCTCCTGGCACGGAACGACGAGGGCATGCAGGGAGTCTGACCTTGCCCCATCTGAAATCTTGGAAGAAGAAAATGAGGAATATTTTCGAAAATTTTATTTGATACCTTTAACTTTTAATTACAACAGGTACCTAATTAGTTACTTTTACCCAGTTTTACGACCAGGTCAAGTAAGACAACGCCAGTGCGCCGACTGGATCCATCTGTGATGCCAAAAAGGTAATAACAGACCCTTAGTACACCAGAAAATATATTCATCCATTCTAAAAAAAAAACGCTTTTTTTAGTCAACATTTTTTTAAACCTATTTTTATTTTTAAGATAAAGTTAAAGTTTTTAAACAGTTAGGAAGTTTGAAACATTCCTATCCTTTGAAGAAAAAAAAAGCCCTGTCCCTTTTCATGATATGGCTAATGTTCAATTCAGTGACACTACAAAACAAATCACAGACATTTTAAAAATACTAATAGATTATATTTGTTTTAGCTCAAATTGTACGGAGTTGAATGAAAATTTATCTCGTAATATGAAAAAAAGTTTGTTAACTTGACGAAATTTCGAGTTTTTAGTCTTTCTTTGAGATATTTGTCGAATTTTACAGCACTCATTTTGAAACTGCAGTAAATAAAGACAAAAATAGTGTGTTCTTTTCAATTTAAAACTTATATTCTTGGAGATATAGATCTCTTGTTTCGATTGATATAACATTACACCGGATTTCTCAACCCAATAACTCGAAAAAAAATCCTAAATCGTCACATTTAGTTATAGACTAAATTTAACGTTTTTGGCCTATCTCAGAAATGCCCCAATGGCGAACTTGCGCCATTGCGGACTCTATGATCCGTCATCCGCATTTTTTTTTACCTTCCGGCATGGGTGGGTGCACGATACAGAATCTGGCGCTCTGACTATAGGCTAGTCACTCTAATCAGAACCATCAGGACCATTTTGTCACCAGAACTCTCCTTAAATATTTACTGAATATGAAAATTTGAATACAATCGTTTTAGGCAGTGTGGTTCTCCGCTGTGCAAAGTTAATTTGCTATAGCCACGCCCCTAGGATATAGTGTTTTTCACTGAGAACAAGCTCGATTGAATAGGATTTCAGATTTGTATTTGATGAAAGCGGGCCCTAGTAATAACTGGTTTTATTACAAAACGGGGCCCTTGCGAGTAAGTTTCACTCGATGATATTTTAGTATATTAGATTGGCAAAGCGGCATTATCGTCAGAAATTAGTAATGGCAGTGACAAAAGAGCATTTTGACCGGAAGATGGACGAAATGCTACAGTTAATTTCGCAGTTACAGACTGAAAATAAACTACTCAGAGCAGAAAATAAATTGCTCAAGACTGAGCTCGTCCAAGTGAAGACTTCTACTTTACGAACAGAACTATATACAAGAAAAAATAATATCGTTTCACACGGAATTGAAGCATCGCAAGGCTCAGAAAATCTTCGGCAGACTATAGCTTCATTTTTTGAGGCTAAGCTTGAAATATCCAACACTAACCAAATACGTATGAGTGCCATTTATCGTATTTCAAAGAAATCTAGTCGACCAGAACCAGAGAGTGTTCTGAGCCTCCGAAGTGGGACACAGCGAAAAAAGGCTGTAAAGCCTATTTTTGTAAGCCTAGATGGCTTTGACCGGTCGATGATCATGAAGGAGTGTAGAAAACTTAAAAAGACGGGCTTCAGTATATCGAAGGACCTACCAGCAGAGCTTGGTAAAAGAAGAAAGGAACTTTTGTCATTAGGGTATAAGCTAAATACATCTAAAGTGACAGCTGAGAAAGTTGCAGAAACTCGTCTTGTCCAACGAGGCATCAGAATGTGGTTGCATGTTAAAAAGTCTAAAAATTCACAGTGGGCGAAATATCTAGATGAATGCTTTGACCCAGTTAAACTGCCAACTATCCAACCAGAGGAATTAGACTCAGAGTCATAATTGTGTGTGTTCCTTTCATTCATAAGTTTGTCAGTATAAGTTGATTGCCAATTGATTAGATTTCCATGTTGATTTTGCCCCATCCTTGCCAGCGGTCGGATGTTGATTAAGTTCTTGAACATCCCTTAATTTTTCGATTTATTTTATATTTTTTCTCCTTCATATGTAGTTGTCCCCTGGAAACTATTAGGTAAGTTGATTGCCACTTGCTTACATTTTTCTGTCTAGAATGTGTATTTCAGTGCTTTTTTTATCCATGCTATTTCATTTTCTTTGTTTTGTTTTTCTCTTTCAGAGTTCAAAAAAAGTTCCTACGGGTGTGTGTATTTCTCATGGCTTTTGCTTCACTTCAAAATATGGCCTTGTCATCTGGAAACTATTAGGTAAGTAATGAGCTCCTATTCTTCATCCCGGGGGCTAATCACTTCTTTATTACCACAAATTAATACCGGTTAAAACAATTAGAGAATTCTTTTTTTGGATTTGTAGAAAAATTTTGATGAAAAAATAAGTAATGAAGATGATTTGCCGTTATTTAGTGAAAGTAATTTTCCTAGAAGTAAATATGTTGATTTAATAGATTTGACGAAGGGACGCTCTGACTCTCAGTTCTCTGTGCTTCAACTTAACTGTCAAGGATTATGTTCATCGTTTATGGAAATAACTGCAACGTGCCACCAACTGCAATCTGACATAATTGGATTATGTGAGACATTCCTTACAGGACAAACAGATAGCCTCCTAGATATCCCAGGCTATAGATCAGATTTTCTACATAGAAAAGAAGCTCGCAGAGGAGGATTGGCTATTTATGCGAGGAATGAATATGCTGTGCTTATTAAAAACCAACTGACCCTGAATGTTGAAGGCATTTTTGAATCACTTTTCCTTGAGCTATATGGGCCTTCTAAGAAAAAGATATTAATTGGAGAAATATATCGCTCACCATCAGGTTCTGTTTCTGCTTTTATGGATATACTAATTCAGATTTTACAGCTGATAGGAAACCAGAACCAAGATGTAATCATCATGGGTGATTTTAACATTAATCTAGCCTTTCCTCTAAGAAATAGCTCAGTGGATCTTCTCACTATTATGTCTGGGTCTAATATTTACCCTTCAATTACAATTCCAACCAGAGTAACAGAAAGTACACATTCATTGATTGATAACATTTTTTCTACATTATGTCCGGGGAAGGTATCAGTCATCACCAGCGACACATCTGATCATTTTCCTATGCACACTGTCTTCAACACAGCGAGGATGCCAACTCCACTTGTAAGAACTAACCAGGGTCTACAAGTAATTCATCTTAAAGAGGAGAATCTTAAATTGTTAAATGATGAGTTAAAAGAAGTTTCTTGGGACAGTGTCCTAGCAAATGAAGATGTGAACGAAGGTTTTGAAATTTTTCACAATGCGTTTATAGCTGCATATAAAACATGCTGTTTTAAAGAGAAACCAAGAAACCTTGGAAGAAAAAATACACCAATATGTCCATGGGTTACCGAAAGCTTACTCATATGCATAAATAAAAAAAAAATAAGTTATGGGCAAATTACAGAAACCATCCAAACCGAGAAAACCTTGAGAGATATGAGACGTATAAGAAATGCCTTCATTCAGTTCTGAGGAAAGCAAAAAGAATTTATGTGAATAATAAAATATCGGAAAGTGGGAAGGATGGACGAAAAGTCTGAAAGGTCATTAATTCGATTTTTTGACCAAATGATAAGAGAGTAGAATTGTCTTCCAGACTTTTTGTCAAAGGGGAGGCTGTTACGGAACCCACTCAGGTTGCAAAAGAACTCAGTACATTTTTCGCAAGGATAGGAGGAATTACATCTAATTCTGCGAAAAGTCCCCACAAACCCTACAAGCATTACCTTGGCTCAGCATGCACCAAATCAATGGTAATAATTCCTTTGACATCAACTGAAGTTGAACTAATTGTAAAGACCTTGAAAGGCACATCAGCATCTGGATTTGACCGGATACACACGAAAACCCTGAAAGCAGTCCTCCCTTCTATCCTAGAGCCATTAACTTATTTGATAAACCTGTCTCTAAGAAGTGGTGTTTTTCCCTCGATACTAAAAAAAGCAAGAATAATCCCTCTGCATAAAGGTGGCCCTCATGACGATCCATCAAATTTCCGACCCATATCCATATTATCTGTTTTTTCAAAAGTTTTTGGAAAACTCTTACAAAGACTACTTTACCAGTTTCTCGAAAAAAAAGGATTTTTTCATAGTCGTCAGTTCGGCTTCAGACCTGGTCATTCAACAGAAAATGCTCTGGCATCCTTAAGCTTATTCATCAACAGAACACTTGACTCAGGTCTTCTGCCAGCTGCTATATTGTTTGACATCAAGAAAGCATTTGATAGTATGGATCATACAATCTTACTGGGAAAGCTGCAACATATTGGAGTGAGAGGGATAGCCCTTCAATGGTTTGAATCTTACCTTCAAAATAGGTGCATCTACATTGGTGACGACCCAAGAAACGACACTACTGTGAAATTTGGTGTGCCCCAAGGATCAATCCTCGGTCCTCTTTTGTTTTTAGTCCATGTAAATGAGCTAATTCGTATCCTTAATCCTTAATCTGAATCATGACGACCAAAAATACTGTAACCTATGCTTTGATCAAACATCTGAGGACATTACTAACGAAGAAGATGAACTTATAGCATTCGCTGACGACACTACAATGACCTGCTGCGGACTCAATATGCCTTCACTCCAGCGGAAGCTTGAAAACATCATAGAAGAGACCTATCTGTGGATGGATGCCAACAAACTTGTCATCAATGTAGAAAAATCTTGCATTCTACTATTTTCTAGGGTAGGAACCCTTCACCCGGAAATAACAGGAATTATGACGTCTCGTGGAAAGGTTCAACGACCAGTAAATGGATCTGCAAAATATTTAGGAGTAATAGTAGATGAAAACCTTTCTTTCCTTCCTCACATCCATGCTCTAGAATTAAAGCTTTCAAGGAATCTGGGTATCATGAAGAAACTGAAGCAAACATTCCCGCGTAAAACCCTTACCCTTCTCTACAATGCACTCATTAGACCCCACTTACAGTATTGCGCAATGGTATGGCAATCGACATTCAAATCCCATCTGAAAAAACTGGATTCCATCCACAAGAATGCCTTGGAGATCATCAAACACACAGAAGATTATCTCTCGCTGAAATCGCTGTTTGAGCTTTCCTGCTTGGTTTTTGCTTTCAGATTCCTCTCCAGCTTGCTTCCACCGCCTTTTGGGAATCTATTCGGTTTGGTATCCGAGCAGCGTCTTCCAATTACAAGACTATCTGCAGAGATACATATTCGACATACGCCAACAGTGAGGTCAGATTTTTCGCCTGACATCGTCTGTGCTAAAGGCTTACAATATCCTACCGCTTGAACTGAGAGGTAGGAGCTCCCTTGGTTCTTTCAAAAAGAGAATAAAAAATTATCTTGTTTTAAATTAGTTTAATTTGAATAAAGAATCTAATTAGAATAGTGATTTTAGTTATTATCGAGTTTTTTTGTGGGGGTTGGAGTGGTTTGCTCCTGGATGAAGAGGTGGGGACTTGTAAGGATGTTTTTTGGTAGGGGCCATGGTTGTATCGAAAAGCGGAGGGAGAGCCATAGTGCGTATTTATTTTTGAGGTGATATGGGACTCAGCATGCAGTTTTTGCATAGAGATGAGAGATTATGTATCTTATGACTGTTATAATGTTTTTTAATAAACCCGAATGAACTGAACTGATTTGATTGCATGGGAAATCCTTTAAAAAGTTAATTATAAAGTAACTTACGGTTGGTCTAAGTTTTCTTGATAAATCCCTCAGTAAGTCACTGTAAATGCCACCAGGAATGCTAGTCACAAATGAAGCGAATCCAAAGGTTATCAGGAGTGAACTGAGTACGATGCTAGATACATAAAATTCTAAAATAAAAATAAATATGTGTAAAAATATTTAAAAAACTGCCAATTTAATTGTCCAGATTAAGGAAATTTTTTTTCTGTGTTAAAAAAAAAGTTTTGTATTGACAACAGGATCCTGAAGTTTTCGTTTTGATAGTTAAAGGTAATATCTGCATGAAGTTAAATAATAGAACATAATTAATAATAGATTATTATTTACAGATTAATATAAGATTATTATTTACAAATTTAATAATAGATTATTATTAACAGAATTAATAATATTATTTAATTCAATTAAATAATAGAAAAATAGTGGGAAACAGAACTTTAACCATTCAAAATGGCTCTGATAAGGCTGAAAATGCTAGCAAGACAAGCAAAGCAAAATGCTGTATTGCTTAGATTAAAAGATACATTTAAAAAAACTACCTACATTAGTAACCAACATTTACCGCTGCCACCTGCAAAATATAATAAAAGCATGCTTTTTTTAGTAGTTTTTAATCATTCCAAAGTGAAGTATTGATAAAAAATACTAAAGAAAAGAACCAATCTTTTCTAAAGAAATGTAAAGAGCGATATTAACCTTAAAACAAGCTGGTCACTTATGTATGAAGTAAGAAGACAAAAATATACCACCACCAATGAGAGGGGGCAGCCACTTCTATCCCACTTCCATCCTAAATCTTGAATTATTTCCGTTTTAATAGAAACAAAATACAGTTTCAAAAAAAAACTTTAATGAAACGTCTCAACAATTCAATTTTAGTTTAATTCTCAGGAAGAGATAGCTTTGTTAGCATCAGTTTATAGTGACAATCTTCTTAGTTTTACGGTTTTTAAACAACATTTGTTTTCATCAACGTTTTCTTCTTATTTGAACATGTTATGAGAATTCATAGAAAATTAATAGCTAATTATGACTTTCAAAATATAATTTGGTAATGTTTCAACTACTCAAGTAACCAGTTTACTTACTTACTTAGACTTTGGACTACAGCTTAAATAAAAACTAAATCTATCTGGTTTTTACTAAATTCCAAACGAATCTTTGATCTTTAAGGATCTTGAAGGAGTTGCAGTTACATGCTTCTAGCATGTAATGAAACAATTAAAAAAATAAAATCTTTTTTCAACTGAAAATAAGGAGTAGCAATAAAACTTAAAACTAACAGAAATTATTTTGTACATAAAAGGGGACTGCCCCCTCCTCAATATCAACTCTTCACGCTAAAGTTTTTATTTCTTCAAAAAGCTTTTTATTCCGAAAAAAGTTTCTTATTCTTATCATTTTTCAAAAATCAAACTTTAGTGTAAAGAGCGGGGTATTGAGGAGGGGGCAGCCCTTTTTGCATACGGAATAATACAGAGTAATTATAGTTGGTTACCACAAACTATTTGACTAAATAAAAAAAAAAAGTTGTTTCAGCTGGAAGTAAGGAGCAATATTGAAATTTTAGACGAAGTGAAATTATTCCGTGCATAAAAGGGGCTGCCCCCTTCTCGATACCCCGCTCTTTACAGTAAAAGTTTTCTGCTTTAAAAGCTTCTTATTCTAATTAAACGGCCCTTAAGTGTCAGGACTCGTTCTTAAAATAATTGTGAGAAAAGTCAAACTTTAGCGTAAAGAGTGGGGTATTGAAGAGAGGGTAGCACCTTCCATATAAGGAAATAGTTCTTGTTCGGTTTTAGTTTAAATATTGCTAATCAATTTCAGCTGAACAACTTGTTTTCTTCAATTTAATTTTTGGTCGTTTTTCAAATAATGCCAGAAATCCCCTTTCCCCCGTGTAGAATTTATCTTGGAAAATCGCCCCGGAAATTTTCCTTCCCACGAAAATTCTCCCTGTGAAAATTCCCTCAACAAAAGTACTCCCCCCTAAAAAACTTTATTTCCCAAGAACAAATACTAAGTGTGAGTTATCAGCAAATTAAGTTACTTAGTGCTTAGAGCCCTTTCTCCAGGGACTATCGTGGGCATGTCATCCACAAAGGAGTAGTGACAGCATAATGACTTTAACTGAGGCCTTTTCCCTCTGAATCCCAGTCCCAACTCTTTTTATATACTTCTTTAAGATGTAGGTGCATGTTACGTAATAGGGAATGTTTTCTAAGAGATACTGATATCTGTTACGCAATAGGGGATGTTTTCTTTAGGATTTCTTTGGTTGTTACGTAATAGGACTTGTTTACTTTTGGTTTTTAAATAGTAGGGTTTGTTTAGTTTTGTTTGCTACGTAGTGGGACGTGTTAGAGTCCACTAGTCAAGCGGGGAAGTTTTGTTAAGATATTTCTCTTCAAGACGTTTTTAAGACTTTTCTTCAAAATGGTTTTCAAGGCGTTTCAAGACATTTCAAGACGTTTTTAAGACTTTTTTTTTCTTGGAGTCGCTTTTCAAGACGTTTCAAGACATTCTAAGAAGTTGTAAGACATTTCCTTCAAGACATTTTTCATGAAGGAATAGGGACGGTTTTCTAAGCGATGCAGGTGCAAAATACCAACGAGGGCAAGAACAAAACCTTCAAGGGCCCACCAAACCAGGATTTCTCTAGTCGTTGGGCTTAAAACCTTTAGGGCCCAATTGTGGGAAACCTTCAAGACGCCAGGCCTTAGCAAGCAATTCCACCGGACCCCTAGCAACCAATTTAACAAGGGCCCCTAGCAGTTTTTTCAGGGTGCCTTTATAATCTTTTTTTTCACCTTAGGATTCGAATATAAGACCAGAGATTTTCCTCAATGAACAGGCTAGAGCCTTAACCATCTGGACCAGCAAACTATTCACAATATTTGGATTTGGATTATATTTTCTACGTTATAACCTATTGCATGCAAGAAGAATCCCTCCCGCTAACAAGAATGATAAAAAAAATTGAATGTTCCCATATGGAGATAATAATTGACATAAAGGGAGGGGGGGCAATTGATTACTAGAAATCGCTTACATTTGATATGCACCTGCATATTATATTATGCATCAGTGGGTGTTACCGGATAATATTGGGGCTTGTTTCATAACGAATTTCTTAGAAATAGAGTCTTTTACTCTATTGGAACATGAATGTGTTATCAGATATAAAATAAAAGCTAGAGTATTATTATGACTAGAATATTGTACATCTTCATATATGATCAAAAGTCTTTCGTTTCCTCTTCACTACAAAGAACTTAGTACTTATATTTGAGGCAATCTTGAACGAGAACACCTATTTATATAGGCTATAAGATGTTGCATAGCATTGCCCCTAGATATTTCATTGAGTAAATTATTATGTTTTAAAGTTTTATCCGGGAACAAGAAATATAAAGAATGAAGGCTTTAGTACGTACAAATTTTAATAATAAAAAAATTACAAGCATTATTAGACACAGAAAAATGCAATTAAAACACAACAAACGAAAATACAAAACTTTAAAAAAATTATAAAGGATGAAATATAAGTGAATAGAACCATGAAATAAAGAGAGGTCGGAGCCCTAGCATTCAATTCCAGAGAGGAGGCTTGTTATTAGAGATAAATTTGAGCCATAATAAGAGTTACTTCTGAGAGGTCTTAATGAAATGTGTCGTTTCTATTGCTCTATTGGACGTGTCTGCAATAAAGACACATTTTTGTATTGGTTATTTCTGACAGGTTCTAATGAAAATGCTGTATCTCTAAGAGCCAAGACTGTAAATATTCACGTCACCGTGACATTTTGTGCCGGTTCCACCCCCTAGAAACCGGTTTCAGAGGGGAAGAGATAGATTTAATCCATAATAAGAGTTATTTCTGAGAAGCCTTAATGAAAATGCCGCAGTCTATTAGGCGCATCTGCAAGGAAATGAGACAAATTTTTGCATTCGGCTATGTCTTGAGACGGTAAAATGAAAATGCCACGCTTCTTTGAGCCAAAACTTTGCATATTTCACGCCATCGTGACTATATGTGGCTGGCCCACACCCCTCGCGTGTAATCCCAGAGGAAAGGTATGGAAAGGCTTGTTATTAGTGATAAATTTAAACACATTAAGAGCCATTTCTGAGAATTCTTAACGGAAATGCCACGTTTCTTTGAACCAAGACTATAAATATTCATGCCACCGCAACAATATGTGGCTGGCCCTTCCTAGCGAACAATTCCAGAGGGGGATCGTTGTTATTAGAGATAAATATAAACTGTATAAAAAGTTATTTCCAAGAGGCCTTAATGAAAATATCATGTTTCATTGAGCCAAGATTATGCATATTAATGCACCGTGATATTATATGGCTAGCCCACCCTAAAAAGCAATACCAGAGGGCAAGGGTTGCATTAGAGATAAATTTAAACTATATTAAAAATTATTTCTCAAAGGTCTCAATGAAAATGCGTCATTTCTTTGACTGGATTTTATAGTTCATTCCCCCACCACCGACAAATTCTATCAACACCTCTCACCCTAACTTTAAGCTGTAGAACATGTTAGTCCAAGAAATTCACGCCACCATGGCAATATGTGGTTGGCCAATGGCATTCTGGTGATACATTTATCATTCCTAAGAAGTTTTTAGATATTTTCATGTTTTCAAGACTCTATTTCTAAAAAATACGTTATGAATAAGCCCCAATGTTATCTGATAACACACTCTAAGGCATGACTTAACTTACAGGTGCATATAAAATGTAAGCAATTTCTAGAAATCAGTCCCCCCCCCTTTATGTCAATTATTGCATCCATATGGGAACATGCGATCCTTTTTATCATTCTAGTGAGCGGAACAGGGGATTCTCCTTGCATACAATAGGTTACAACATAGAAAATATTACCCGAATCAAAATGTTATGAATACTTTGCTGGTCCAGATGGTTAAGGCTCTGGTCTGGTCATTGGGGAAAATCTCTTATTTTATATTCAAATTCTAATGCGGACAAAAATATTTAGATTATAAATGTTCCCTGAAGAAAACGCCTTGAAAGAAAATGAAATCCTGAAGAAGAAAATCTCTGTAAGTATTTTGTAACAGCCCACGTATTCATTGTTATTTCATAACACCCTACGTGTGCCTTGCCATTACGTAAAATCCCATGTAGGTGTACCCCTCAGTTACAACCGGGAATCCCCCGCTTGACTAGCAGACTCTAACAAGTCCTATTACATAATAACCAAAAGTAAACAAAACCCATTACATAACAAGAATCTTCTGGGTGGAATTGCTCGCTAGGACCCCTGGTGGAATCAGACCCTGGGAGCTCCTGTTAAATTGGTTGCTAGAGCCCCGGTTGAATGGGGTGCTAGAGGTCCGGTGAATTGCTTGCTGTGGCCCGGCTTCTTGAAGGCACCCCACTAAAGCTTTAGTCCTGCAAAGATAGAGGAGCCTCATGGCTAAGTTTATTTAAGTTAATTTTGTATGTGGTGTATATACTATAAATTGATGATTCTACTCTTGATGATGATTAATGATTCGACTTGAGTAGAGATGATTCTACTCAACTCTATCAGAAATAATTTTCTTATTTTTTACATTAATATCTCTCAGAAAATTCTACCTTGTGCAATCGTAGCTAGAGAAATTCGATCTTGTTTTTGTATTATTAACACAAAAGTAGTTTGGCTTTGTTTGGATTTGATTCTCTTTACGTGCTTTTCTACTATTGATAAAAGACGGAAATTGATAAAATCTGTATTATTAAGTTCGGTCTAATTGTAACGGTCTATTGTTAAGTTTGATCTGATTCCCTAGAAAAAAGAAATATGTTCAGTAATCTGTTACTAGTTTAGGAACCACTTAAATGAAACGGCTTTCTTACCATGTGAGTTAGATCTGCAATAGTGCCAAGGATTATAGGAATGCTCAACGATAGTGATAGCTCCACAGACAATGGGACCACATGACAAAATGGTTGACAGAATACACATAGCCAAGTATCCGTCCATCCTGTTAATAAACAAATTATATGAAACATTTGCCTAAAATCTTCCTATATCATGGTACCAAACTAAAGTAGTGAGCATTTTATAACGACATTATGCCAAGAGTGCGGTCTGTACTATGACTTTCAGTGTACTAGACAGATGTATGCCTTGCCACTGGGCCATGATGCCAATTTCAGAGGACAAGGCACCCAGACAAGCATTTTTGCGTCACATCAATAGGCTACTATCGATGGGATACTTCTCATGATAAATTTCTTGTAATCATAAAGAAAATTGGACCAACTATCAAATAGTCAATAGTCTCTGAGTACATTGAATAAACAATTTACATCTAATATAAACAAGGAAGGAAGGTTTTGTGTAAACAGAACATTTGCATCAGATAAAGGCATAATACCGGAAAAATTATGTGTAAAATATGGATCTTGGGGTCAAGAAATTATGGCTTGGGAGCAAAAATTAAAAGACGAGGTTGAAAGTAAAACATAGCCTTTTAGTAATTGTAGCTTTTAGCCTATAGCACTAGATAATTTTGAGGTTTCTTTTAGTGGTCCTTTGGGGCAGATTAGGTTGCTTTGCGTGTAAATGTTGTATATTCATTAATTATTGATGGTGGTCTGTAAACCTTTAGTTGAGCCCCATTACTGTTGTATTCCTTAAGCCAATGAATATAATCAAGGATATTCGCCTCATAGTAACTATCCTAGTTGTCCCTTGTTGGCTTGTAAGATAGAGATTTCGAAGCCAAGTTTGGGACCACAGGATTTTGACCTTAGAAGACAATGGCACAGAAAGAATTATAAAAACTGGTCAAGCCTTTCTGCATCATAACAATAAAACTTTGCCTCACAGTACAATTTTAGAGAATTTGAAGTCGTGGGATTTTTAAAATTGAGAAGTCTAAATGAAAAGTGTAACTGTGTGTGCAGTAGAGCTTATACCCTCCGACTCATGATACAAAATTGCCATTAATACAAAAAAAATCCTATTTTCCAACGCTCCTTCAAGTTACAAAGCTTTACTCGCAGTTAGTTACCATGGTTAGATCGTTGCTCAGGCGGTAACCACGTGCTTAACCATTGCCAACAATATTGTCATTTTCACTCGGATCCCATCTAACCCATATCCACCGCTTCCATCACACAATCTCAATTTTTTTTTCTACAGTAACCCCCTCATATCTTGCTTCTCTCTGCCTAGTCTCCATCCAATAATCTTCCAAATAGTACCTGTCCATTGTCTAAGCTACCCCCCCCCCCTATTCCGAACAAACTGTCAATTCTACCTTTAGACTACAAGCGGCCAAGCCTATTAGGCTTAGGTTACTTGTTTGGCTGTGAGTTCAAGTAAATTCAGTCCCCCATTTTGGATACAGGTCTAGAAGAAATTTTCTGTAACGCCTCAACCCAAAATCATCCCTTAGTTTTATGACTATCTACCTTAGGTCTGCCCTAGCAGTGATGTATGGACAGATGGATGAAGGGCTTATCTATCAACAAGCGAAATGAAATCATTTCCATACAATCCTAAAAAGGGCTTATGTCAGATTTTGTCTCTCACCTACACTATCTGTCTTGGCTTTTTTTTTGCAACTAGACCATGGCTTGATACCCGAAACTACTAGATTTTAATTAAAATCAGGAGTTTTCTTGGCCTATTGCTGAGAACTACATTTTCCTTGCTGGAAAGTTTTTTCAAGTCACATTCACCTTTATTATTATTGTGATTTATCAGGTTGTATTGTCTCTCTGGTGTTCTTCTGGAGACTTTATAACGCTCTTCTTCAGCAGGTTCACCAGCGTTGATGAAACTAGTTAACTAGTGGTCCTATCCCAGGTTAGTGACAGGGCTTCGTTTGGGTTGATATTGTTGGCTTGTTACATCAGCCTACCTGGTGCTCAGTCTCCCTCCAGAACGTCACTAGCCATTTTTGAAGAGTTGAAATCCATGATGTTCCTTGCAGGGGTTTTTGGTGGGAGGCGGAATAGGCTGCCATACAACCTGAGGGCATGAGCTTTTGCTTGAGTAGAGAGATTTGCAAGCTTGAAGGTTCGTCAGGATCTCAGTGTTGCGGATCTTGTCATATCATTTGAAGCCTTCTATTCAACGCAGGTGTATAGTTTAAACGGTATTGGATTTTCCTAGCCATTTCTGAATTATTGGCCGCGTTTCAGAAGAGTATAAGATGATGTTTGAGACTTTGGCGTTCTATATTCGAGATTTAATTTGGTGACTAATTCGTGGTTTTAGAAAAACTACCCTCAGGAGTTGTCCAAATATAAAGTTTGTCTTGGTTGATCAGGTAGAGATTTCGGTGTAAGTGTGCCATTTGAGGATATAGCTGATCTGTAATATTCGAACTGCCTTACCGAGTCGACAGCTTGGTCATTAATTTCAAAATTTAAGGGTGAAATCAAAGCCGTCTTATCTATGGGCATTATCTTTGCTTTCTTCCAATTAATTTGTTGATTTACTCTAGAGGCTTTGGAACTGATCAATTGAATTTGATTAACTCGAACTAAAATCAAGTTGCCATCAATCCATGGCTAATCAAAGAAAAGCGAAGACAGTTGATAGTCTGAGGAAGAGCTGGCACAAGCCTTTTCAAGAATGTGTAAAAATGATACTATTTTTGATCGTCGACGGATAGTCTATCATCCATCCATCCTATAGCAGAAACTATTGTAGATAGCCATAGAACTTTAGGTATGATCAAGATTTCTGGGTTGACTTATGGCGGACAATGTTGACTGAATTTGTATGCAAAAGGGGGGACTGCATTCATTTACACTCACAGGCGAATAATTGACATTTGCTTGCCTACAATGACATGCAGACTACCATATTTTGGGATTGACATATGACCGACAAGTCCCATGGATTTGAAATGTGAATTGCCTTACCAAGACGACCGATTGGCCAATACTTTCAACATTCCAGGGTAAAGTCAAAACGGTGTTATCTATGGGCATTATTTTTTTTTCTTCCTATTAATCTACAGCCCTACTCTTGAGGCAAATTTAAGTTTAGAGTGCAAATTTCAGCTGGTCAAGATTGTCACTAAGGACATCTATATGGTCCACGAAGTCGATATCAGAGAGGGTCTTTCCAGCTTATGTTTTGCCGAAAGGGTGGGCACAGTGTCTCGTTCAGAATATGGTCCCTGACGCACTTAAACAGCTCGGGTACAGCAGTGCATTCTTGCCATACTCTGTTGTTGATAAGGAAGGAAGAAGAGCGCTTCCCATTAACCAGAAAAGCACTTTTTCTGTAGCTATAAAGTTTTTTTTTCAATGCTGATTATCTTTATAGGTCTTATCATAACATTTTTGTAGCCCTACTTCCACAGAAACTCTCAGTCATTAGAAGAACATGGGCTGCTTAAAAATATGATAAAGGAACTAGAAATGCCACCAGTAAAGGCAGAGTTTTATCTTAAGTGGAGCAACATGCTTGAAGCTCTTGCTGTCTTCCAAGAATGGAATCACAACTTAGACGCCAAAAGTGTAGGACAGTCTTGGTAAACAAAGCAGACAAGAAGGTCTGGTAAACAAAGAAGTCACCTTAAAGATATTCAAAAATCAAGCTGAAAATCACAAAGACTTTAGCAAAGCAGAGATAGTTTACCTAAGGCACTCACAGACAAGTCCAAGGTCTCCATAGGTCAACCAAAGTTCAAGTGGCTTTGGAAAAAAGCTCATACACTAGCCAGAATCGAAAAGATCAGTAACTGGTAGAGGGTTGCAACTGAACTGGAGGAAGCTGCCAGAAAAACTGAGTTCATCAAGCAATACCAGATTATAAGTTCTCAAGATAATTTGGAATTTAATAGCCGAATATGTAAAGAAGATGGAAGATGCTATAATAACCAGTGTATTACTAAGAACTAATGGGTGGCTATAACACTTCTTAAAAACCTCTCAAATAAACCTAACCCGCCTTTTACAGAATCTATACCAAACAGACAACAGACCTGATTTATCACAACCGGAAGTCAATGCCTCACTGACATTCCCCAGCTGTGATAGAAGAATTACTGAAAACAGTAAAATTGCACAGAAGCTACAAAGTGCCAGGAGAAGATGAATTACCAACAGAGCTCCAAAAAAAGCTTATCCTGGGTTAGCTCACTCATAGATTTCCCCAAGAAGATCTGGGCGAGTAGGTATGTCTTTTAAATTTGGAGTGATACAACAATCATGAAGATGAGTAACTGCAAAACTATCAAGGCGCCTCACTAATGGATGTGACTGAAAATGTAGTTATGATCGCTGTTGTAGATATATTAAGAGTTAGGAAAAAACAAGCTGTCAATCCATCAAGGAATGGGTTTGGAAGGAATGGGATCACATTTTTTTCTTTGGATCCTTTTACATCTATGTTTTTGGATCTAACAGCAGCATTTGATTCAGTATTTTGCCCACTAATGGAAGAAACCATGCCAAAAGTCTTATTCCCACCGATGCTGGTGAGTCTTATCAAGGCATACTATGAAAACACTTGTAGGAAAACCCTTGCACGAACATCCTCGAGCGTTGAAAGCTCACAGAGCTCTTCAAAATGATCTTTGGTGTACGGCAAGGCTGCGTAACACAACCAACCCTCAACAACTACGCAACTGATTGAAATTTTTGAAAAGTCACTAAGATCAGAGGACAGAATCAAGCTAACCTGTGGTGAAAAACTAGGATGCATTAAATGCACTGATGGTGTTGAAACACGAACGGCTGCTTAAATCAACCGTTAATTGAGTCAGTTGGAGGTGAGGAGGAATATGTTTGATTTTTTCCATGTCATTGTTATGAAGATACCAAGCTGGGTTTTCATGTATTATGAATTGGCCTGACTAGTTCGGGTGACACATCCTCCTTGGATGAGTGACTATTTCATCTTCAAAATAACCCAATTGATGTTCTTAGTTTGATAAATAATTCAGTTGGTCAGTGTAATAAAACACCATTAAATCTCCATTTTTCAGTTAGTAGTAGTATGTATGTATGTAAAACATGGAGCATATAATACTGATTAACAAAATTACGTGGCAGTTCAAGTAAACTTTTGCATGACCCCTAATTTGTCTGTGTTCGATCATCTGCTCTATATGATGGCTATTTGAGGGAAAAAGGAGAACCATCGGTGTCATCCATACAAAAACATGTTTTCTTGTTTTTCCAGATAGCGGGTAGTAAAACTCTGGTCATGGATTTCGATGAAAGCGCTAATGACGTAGTTTTTAAAGGTATTTGAGGGGCTTCTTGCTCTTCACAGAAAATATCAAACTTTGTAAAAAAAATTGTTATCACTTATTTTTTTTTTCAAACTAATTATAGCTATTGTTTCTGAATTCGTGTCAATTTAAAACTGTTCTACCCGATAAAATCCTTAAATACGTATTATCTAAATATCAGTTCCTATAGGGCCTTAATTTCACGAGAATGAGAGCTTGATTGACGCTATCAGTTCATGTGAGCCTTTGATTTTGTGTTCTATTTGTTCAACAAAAGAATAACATCCACTGGTTTTTTATTCATTCCTTTTGAGCATGCCAAAAAGATATTGTTCAACTCTGTGAAATGGAATGAAAAACCCACCTCTTGTTTTAACTAATGACTGTTTTCATGAGGATTAGATGTGAAACTGAGTTCAACTGCCTTCCTCATGAAGACAGGCCCAAGTGCTTTGGTCAACTTTTATATTACTTTGTAGTTACACCTGCAACAATTACAACCCGGGATGAGTAAATTTTAAAAATACTCACAGGCATTTGTCGACCGTTTTCCTCTTTGATAGCACAGCACCGATAATTCCTGTTGAAATTAGTGGCAGGCCTGACCAAATTCCAGATCCGAGAAAGCCCCATGAGAATCCTCCATACGACGTGCAGGATAAAAAGAAGTCAAGTATCTAATCAACATATAAGTAATAAAGTTAGGTACTGTCTGCTAAAAATAAAGAAATGTGATATAAGGAACAATCTAAACACTTAGTGGTGCATTTATATGTGCATGCAAGTGACCAAAGTGTATTCGAAAATATATATACTTCAAAGTCACGAAAAAGAAGAATAATATAGTCTAATTAATTTTTCGAAATATTATTTCAAATAGGTTTCATTTTTCTCTATTAAGAATCATTTTCTCTATTAAGAATTGTATTTCTTCAAACACACATTTTCAAACAGTTCGTGGTAATGAACTGTAGTAAGGAGTGACCCAGCTCAATAGTAACCGGAACTCTAGAAAATGGATTTTGATACCAATAGTTTCATCAAAAGAATCGCATTTTAATGCTGATTTCAAATATACAAGTTTCATCCTATAGTCTTACCTATCAAAAGTAACGAGCCTGAGAAAATTTGCCTCATTTTAGGTTAATTGGGGGCAACACCCCCTAAAAGTCTTACAATCTTAACGAAAATCACAACATCAGATTCAGCGTATCAGAGAACCTTAATGTAGAAGTTTCAAGCTCCTATCTACAAAATGGTGAGAATTTCGCAGTTTTTGCCAGAAGACAAATCACGGATGCGTCCGTTTTTTTTGTTTTTTTTCTCCAGGGGTGGTCTTGTCGACTCAGTGGTCCTAGAATGTCACGAAAGGGCTCATTCTAATGAAAATTAAAAGTTCTAGTGTCCTTTTTAAGTGACCAAAAAATTGGAGGGCACCTAGGCCCCCTCCCACGCTCATTTTTCCCCAAAATCACCGGATCAAAATTCTGAGGTACTAATTTTATTCAGCATATTTGAAGAACCTAATACCAATGTCTTTGGGGACGACTTACTCCCCTGCAGTCCTCGTGGGAGGGGCTGCAAGTTACAAACTTTGACCTGTGTTTACATATAGTAATGGTTACTGGGAAGTGTACAGACATTTTCAAGGAGATATTTTTCGGTTTGGGGAGGGGAGGGGGAAGAGCTGGTTGGTGTATGTAGGAGGATCTTTCCAAGGAGGAACTTCTCATTGGACCTTTCAATGAAGGGGCCTAGGATTTTTTAGCATTATTTAAAAAACAATGAAAAAATAAATATGAAAAGTTTGTTCTACTGAAAGTGAGGAGCAGCATTAAAACTTAAAACGAAAAGAAATTATTACGCATATGGGAGGTTTACCTCGCTAGTAATACCTCGCTCTTTATGCTAAGCATTAGCCGAATACGAATATACGAATATTGAAGTTCGCTAAGTAAGTTAATTCGTAAGTTACGTATATGTTTTACTTATGAAGACGTTCGTAAAAAAAAATAAAAGTTACAGTTGCCTTTTCAGGTAATCAAAAATTGGAGGGCAACTAGGCCTCCTCCCTCGCTTTGTTTCTCAAAATCTTCTGATTAAACTATGAGAAAGCCATTTAGCCGAAAAATTTAATATGAAAATTTCGTTTTAATTATTTATGTGCGGAGAGCCAAGATCAGAATATGCATTAATTCAAAAACGTCCAGTAATTAAATAAAAAAATTTTTTAATGAAAGTAAGGAGCGACATTAAAACCTAAAACGAACATAAATTACTCTGTATATGAAAGGGGCTTTTCCTCCTGAACGCCCCCCTCTTTACACTAAAGTTTTTTTTCACTGTTTTAAAAAGTAGACTTAAGAGACAAAGTTAAAATTTAGCGTAAAGGGCGGGGCGTTGAGGAGGAAAAGTCTCTTTCATACACGGAGTAATTTCTGTTCGTTTTAAATTTTAATGTCGTTCCTTACTTTAATTTTTTTTTAAAACTTGTTTTTTTTTTTTTTTGTTTAATTAAGGTTATAGAGGTTTACAGCTACGGAATTTAGTCAGTCAAGAAGAAAAAATCCAAATATTATACCCGCAATTGAAGTAATACCATAGCCAACTAAAAGTTCCTGCAACAATTCATTTTATTCTACAAGCGTATATCTATTTTTTTCCTCTTTGCTTAGATTTCATTTGCTCATTTGTATGATTAAAAAAATAAAAAATACCAAGAAAATAGTTTTCTAAATTAAAGTAAGAAAAAACAGATCAATTTCTAAACAGATCGATAAGCATCACAGATAAAAAAATATATTGAGTCCCATTTAAACACCACACATCCCCCAACTCATATTTTCCAGTTTTCCTTTCCCCCTACATAAATTTCTGAAAATTTCATCTCAAATGCCCTAGCCATCCTTTTGACCTTAAAGAATGACTCCTCTAGAATATATAACTCCTTTTGATGTGAGCTAATTGAAAATGTTCAAAGCTACTATTTTCAACAAAGTTTGCTGGTTCATCTGAGATAAAAGAGTAAAAACGTGAGGTTTCTCTCTGCCCACATCTCCCCTAATCAAGGGACTTAGAAGCAAGTTCCAAGTCCTCATTACCCAAGGAACATATTCATAGGATGTTCAAGTTTATCGCACAAACCATTTCCGATATAGTCCTTTCAACAGGATAACTCTCGAAAGTTGTCAACTCTCAAAAGTAAAGAAAATTTTACATTAACTATTAACACCGAAAACTCAGAATCAAAGCATCCATTTAACAAAGAACGGTTAACTCTCTTTGCTATCTAATCAAAATTCGAGATTTAATCAGTAGCCAAAGGTTGTTTTATTAAGAGAGACAGTTCAGCGTTAACATTGAACATAGACAGGCTAGTATATTATCTTTGGTTCAACTGTCAACTCTTAAAGTTGATTTACATATATCTTGTACAATGAAAAAAAAGGTTTCCCCCTAATGGATAATTTAAAGTGTAATGCATATATAATTAAATATACTATGATTTCGAAATTAATTACAAAAAAGCATTATATTGAGATTGCTTCTTCATTTTTGAAGTTCTGATTCAATAGTATTAATTTTTTATCAGAGAGACGAGCCTTATATATAAGAAATTATATCAAATACATACAAGTTTTTCAACTTTGATTATGGTAATTCCTCTTATCCAGAACGTGTTCTAATTTTATGTTCATGTAAGTATGCTAATCATGTAGACGTCGGCCCAGCTGCAGGGATAGTAGCCCGTTATGCTAATTATATACGTCTGGACCCTGTTAGATCGATAGGCATCAGAGATTAAAAAAAAATATATTGAGTCCCATTTAGACACCACGCATCCCAACTCGTATTTTCCAGTTTTCCTTTCCCCCTACATAAACCTCTGAAAATTTCACCTCAAATGCCCTAGCCATCCCCTTGACCTTAAAGAATGACTCCTCTAGAATCCATAACTCCTTTTGATGTGGGCCAATTGAAAATGTTCAAAGCTACTATTTTCAACAAAGTTTGCTGGTTCATCTGAGATAAAAGAGTAAAAACGTGTGGTTTCTCTCTGCCCACATCTCCCCTAATCAAGGGACTAAGAAGCAAGTTCCAAGTCCTCATTACCCAAGGAACATATTCATAGGATGTTCAAGTTTATCGCACAAACCATTTCTGATATAGTCCTTTCTGCAGTATAACTCTCGAATGTTGTCAACTCTCAAAAGTAAAGCTTATTTTACATTAACTATTGACACTGAAAACTCAGAATCAAAGCATCCATTTAGTAGAGAACGGTTAACTCTATTTGCTATCTAATCAAAATTCGAGATTTAATCAGTGGCCAAGGGTTGTTTTATTAAGAGAGGGTTGCTTTTTTTGTACTCTTTAAATGCATTTGAATGTGACACTATTTAGATGAAAAATGTTTTTTTTAAATAAAGGCGGTAAAGGAAAGTCAACCGAAAGCTGCACATCCTGCCCACCACCCAGCAAAATATTGTTGTGCTGGTGCCGGTAATGTTTACATATCGGTGGGGCATGTGCCCCACGTCGGGAGTCATGGCTTAAGAAGGCTTAAGGGAGTAGTAGCCCAACTCTAGTTTGTGGTAATATCTGTTCGTTTTAACTTTTTTTTTATTATTTGTTTCAATCTCTGCTCGTTTTAGGTTTTATTTTTCGCATTCACGGTAATTTTTGTTTATTTTTGAGTTGTTTTGTTTTGATGTATTACATCACTTATTTCTTTTTGGTTTATGTTTTAACATCGCTCGTCATATTTCTTTTGTTGGTATTTTTGGACTTTATATAATTAATTACTTTAAACGGACACTAATTTTGAGTTTCAGTTCAGATACTCCTTTTCTGATATTTTTTTTTATTTTTGAATATAGGAACCATAGTGAAAATTAATTTATGATAAAATTTAATTAACAAGTCTTGTTGAGTCTTGTTTTCACGAGGTCTTGTTGATTCTATCATTCTTACCGGATTCCTGCTCGTGTGTTCTAATGTTTTTTCTATGTAATGTGTTATAAACCATTTAGGTAATAAAACTTTTCTTAGAATTTGAAACATCTGGCGTAGGATCTTTAATCATGCTGAATTTGTGTTATGATTTTTGGTCAGATTACATACCTATTTTGAGGGTATTTCTTCCCATTTGAGGGTATTTCTCAAGCATAAATTTTTCACAGGAGGGGGGGGGAGAATAAGAGTTTTTTGATAATTTGAATAAAAATAATACCTTGAAATCTGGAATTTATCTTTTCATTGGTAACTTTAAATGTAATAGATTTGACATGTTTGTAATTGAGGTAAAAGAAGATTCTTTAGAGCCTGGGTTACCGTTGGTGATGGTTGAATTTTAAAAGCCGTTATAATTGTCACATTATTACTAATGATTCATTTGATTTTGATACGGTAATCGAAATCTGGAGTTTAATTCAAAATTGACGAATTGCCTGCAGATTTTGTCTCAAAGTGTGAATATTTGTTATATAAGAAGCCACTGGCAATAGTTTGACTAGTTTAGAGTGGACTTGAGCATTGCACAAACACAAATTTACTTTACCGATATTATTATCAACAGGGTTCCAAAAACAATTTGTGTTATTCCTGTGCCTTTTATTCTACGAGACAAATTCTTCATCTCTTCAAGAATAATCCCGTTTAAAATCATTTCCATATTCATTAACAATTATGAACACAGTGTTTATTCTATTCGTCCTATGCTACTAAGTGTGTTAACCTTTTATCTTACTGTCCTCTTAAGATATTATCGTGTTTGATAACGACCAAAAAGATTAAAAAAGCTAATCAAAAGAAGGCGTGAAAAATTTCTTATCAGGAACTTAAACTTCGCCAGCATTTACAGAATAACTTGCGCCAGCATTTATATGATAGAGAAAAATTGTCTTTAAAAAGCCACTGAAACAAATATTGAACCTCAGCTGCCAAAATCAATGGATTTAACTCCAACAATTTAGCTTTTCAAACAGTACGTGGTAACGAACTGTAGTAAGGAGCGACTCGGCTCAATAGTAACCAAAACTCTAAAAATTGGAATTTTGATACCATTAGCTACATCAAAGGAATTGCATTTTTATGCTGATTTTAAATATATAAGTTTTATCAAGTTTAGTCTTACCTATCAAAAGTTACGCGCCTGATAAAAATTGGGTTATTTTAGAAAATATGGTGAAACACCCCCTAAAAGTAATAGAATCTTAACGAAAATAACACCATCATATTCAGCGTATCAGAGAACCCTACTGTAGAAGTTTAGGCTCCTATCTACAAAAACGTAGAATTTTGTATTTTTTGCTAGAAGGCAGATCAAGGATACGTGTTTATTTGTTCGTTTTTTTGTTGTTTTTTTTTTTTGTTGTTTTTCCCCAGGGGTGGTCGTATCGACCCAGTTGTCCTAGAATGTTGCGAGAGGGCTCATTCTAATGGAAATGAAAAGTTTTAGTGCCCTTTTTAAGTGACCAAAAAAATTAGAAGGCATCTAGGCCCCCTTCCACGCTAATTATTTTCACAAAGTCAATCGATCAAAATTATGATATAGCCATTTTATTCAACGTTGTCGAAAAACCCTTATAACTATGTCTTTGGGGACAACTTACTCTCCCACAGTCCCCGTGGGAGGGGCTATAAGTTACAAACTTTGACCAGCGCTTACATATAGTAATGGTTATTGGGAAGTGTAGAGGCGTTTTCATGAGCATTTTTTGGTTGGGGGAGGGGTTGAAAAGGGGTGAACTTTTCTCGATGGGAACTTTCCATCGAGGAATTTGTCATGGGGGAAGAAAATTTCCATGAAGGGAATGCAGGATTTACTAGCATTAATTAAAAAAAACAATAAAAAAATAAATATGAAAAAGTTTTTTTTCAGCTGGAAGTAAGGAGCAGCATTAAAACATAAAATGAACAGAAATAATTACCCATATGAAGGGCTCACCTCTTTACGCTAAAGTGTTTTTAGTAATTTCAACTATTTATTCTACGGCTTTTTTGATTCGGGGGTCATTCTTAATGAATTGGGAAAAAAGTTAGGCTTTAGTGTAAAGAGCGAGGTACTGACAAGGGGGCAAACCCCCTCATATATGTATAAAAATATGAGAATACAAAAGCTCTTTACGTAAGCTAATTTATAAGTTACGTATATCTTTTACTGATAAAAAGATTCGTAAGAAAATGAAAGTTCTAGCTGCCTTTTTATTTAACCAAAAAATCGGAGGACAGCTAGGCTTCCTCCCCCGCTCTTTTTTTCTCAAAATCATTCGATCAAAATTATGAGAAAGCCATTTAGCCAAAAAAAAATATGAAAATTCTGTTTTAATTATTCCTCTGCGGAGAGCCAAAATCAAAACGTACTTTGACTAAAAACATTCAGAAATTAAATAAAAAACAAGTGTTTTTAACTGAAAGTAAGGAGCGACATTAAAACTTAAAACGAACAGAAATTACTCTGTATATGAAATGGGTTGTCCCCTCCGCAATCCCTCCCTCTTTGCGGTAAAGTTTTAACTGTTTTAAACATTAGAATTGTGGCAGAGTCAAACTTTAGCGTAAAGAGCGAGGGATTGCATATGGGACAACCAATTTCATATACTGAGTAATTTCTGTTCGTTTTAAGTTTTAATGTCGCTCCTTACTTTCAATTAAAAAAAAAACTTGTTCTTTTTATTTAATTATAATAAGACTTGGGTTATTTCAGGTTTTTACTTGAAAGTGTTATTCTTACTCTTTCTCTCATTTTTAAAAAGAACGTATTAAATTGATGGGACACCACAAATGGCATAATGATCGGGGTTTTCTGAGTCCTCCTGCTCATGTTAGTGGATTCTAGCAGTAGTAGTCGCTAAAGTAGAAATATAACCAGTTATAAAACATGATTAGGTCAATGGATTCCGTAGTTGCGTTTGAGCTACTTCACATTTTACCTCTTGTTGGTCACAAGAATTTTTATTTGAATTCAGTTTAATTCTATGCCTATTTGCTTAAAATAGGAAAGTACGCAGGTTTTTAGGAGAATAGAAAAAATAAAAAAATGCAGGAATCATATTGAAACTAGACCTATGTTGCCTGAGCAACGTGAAGTGTTGCGGCAACCTTTATCCGACTTCGCCGAATAAAGTGTTGCGAGAGCAACACTTTCGTTTTGTTTCTTTGCTACTGGTTAAACGCTAAAGTTGTCAGCCTATCGAAGCTTTTAAAACGTTATGTTCAAAGTAGAACGCGATTAGTAATTACATGATCAAAGGCTATTCCTCAGCGTTGAAAAAACAACAATAACAAAAGAATATTGAAAGAAGGGACTAAATTGACTTTGCAGCCAGTTGAACTTTATCTTTTTCAATCGTAGACATCGTGACGGATCAAGACTTGGAACAATATCTTATATAATCTAGTTGGTATTATAAGGCTATCCATAACTTTTCAGGATCAAAATACCATAGATGACACTCTAATTAATTATTACGAAACTGCCCCGTTGTTTTACGTTATCGTTTGTACCCGTTGCGTAAACACTTAATTCTAGTTTACAGTGAGTATGGGTAGGTTACACCAACTAGCAAAAGTTACAAACCCCTCTTCACTAAAGATGATTGCAGCCTAACAGTCAATTATTACTTACAAGTCCCCTCCATGTCTTACCACTGGAACCAGCTCGGTCTTACCATCAAATACACTGGAAACAAATAATAGGTACACTAAACAGCAAAATTTGCCAACCCCTTACTGCCGAAGATGATTATGAGCTAACAGCCGACCTTTCCTTACAAGTCCCCTACGTGTCTCACAATTGGTATCGGTTTATTTTTGGTTTCAGTGTGTACCCTACTACTGAAGTTGTCAACCCCTTAAACTTCCTAACAAGAATATCTCATGAAGAATTTTTTTTACCAAAAAATGGATGACATACTTTGATCAGCTCATCAAGAGCTATTGATTGACGTCGAAGAAAAATTCTATCTGTCTTAGTTCAAAAGTTGATTTTTTTTTTTTTTGCTGTAGGCCAACTTTCTAACGTCACCACTTAGAAAAGAGCAAAGGATAAGCTCCAATTTCTTAAGCAATGACAGAACTTTTAAAGTTTAAGAGGTACATCTGATAACATTTCTCTACCTCAATCCCAAGTCCGAGAAAAAAATGATAAGCCCAGCCAAAATCACGGCAGCACTTTCGGACCCGTGGGAAAAAGCCGCTTTTTTGCTTTTGTAAATTTCTCTATTTATCACTCAAAGAATTGGCTACGGGACCGGGTAACTGCCGCATATATTTAACACTTATAGATTTTAGTCCATCTTCTGAAAATAGTACCTGTCTGCTTGCCTGCTAGAACGGAGCTTTCCACTCGAAAGCAGAAACATGGTTTGATGAAACGAAAGCTTGGCTGCACAACTTCAGATACTCCTATCTGACATAGGCTGCATAACTCCACTTCACTTCGCACACCATAGGCTCTGGCTTGTGCACAAGCAAAAACCATCCTTTTTGGCACCAGGCAAGAGTTCTGCGGAGCTTTCCAAAATGTAATGCCATATTCATCAATCCTTCCTAAGTTCAACACTTTCCGTAAAAACCACACAGGTTAGACCCTTACCAGTTTCCAGGAATTAGCCGACATCGGCGGCATAGGAAAAAAAAATAGACCTATGATGTCTGAGCAACGTGAAGTGTTGCGGCAACCTTTATCTGACTTTGCCGAATCAAGTGTTGCGAGAGCAACACTTTGGTTTTGTTCTTTGCTATTGGTTAAACGCTGAAGTTGTCAGCCTATCGAAGCTTTTAAAATGTTATGTTCAAAGAAGAACGAGATCAGTAATCACATGATCAAAGGCTATTCCTCTGCGTTGAAAAAATAGCAGTAACAAAAGGATATCGAAAGAAGGGACTAAATTGACTTTGCAGCCGGTTGAACTTTATCCTTTTCAATCGTGGACATCGTGACGGATCAAGACTTGGAACACTATCTTATATAATATGGTTTGTATTATAAAGCTATCTGTAACTTTTCTGGATCAAAATATCATAGATGATACTCTATTAATTATTACGAAACTGCCTCGCTGTTTTACGTTATCGTTTGTACCCGTTGCGTAAACACTTAATTCTAAGTTACAGTGAGTATGGGTAGGCTGCAACAATTAGGAAAAGTTACAAACCCCTCTTAACTAAAGATGATTGTAGCCTAACAGATAATTATTACCTACAAGTCCCCTACATGTCTCACCACTGGAACCAACTCGGTCTTATCATCAAATACACTGGAAACAAATAATAAGTACACCAAATAGTAAAATTTGCAAACCCCTCACTGCCGAAGATGATTGTGAGCTAACAGCTGATCCTTTCTTACAAGTCCCCTACATGTCTCACAATTGGTATGGGCTTATTTTTGGTTTCAGTGTGTACCCTATTGCTGAAGTTGTCAGCCCCTTGAAATGTTCAAACTAGCATATCTCATGAAGGAATTTTTGTATAAAACAATGGATGACATATACTTTGATAAGCTCATCAAGAGCTATCGATTGACATCGAAGAAAAATTCTATCTATCTTAGTTCAAAAGTGAATTTTTTTGCCGTTGGCCAGCTTTCTAACGTCACCACTTAGAAAAGAGCAAAGGATATGCTCCAATGTCTTTAGCAATGACAGAACTTTTAAAATTAAAGAGGTAGATCTGATAACATTTCTCTACCTCAATCCCAAGTCCAAAAAAACAAATGATAAACCTAGCAAAATCACGGCAGCACTTCCGGAACCGTGTGAAAATGCCGCTTTTTTGCTTCTGTAAATTTTTCTATTTATCATTCAAAGAAGATATATTGGCTGTGGGGCTGGGTAACTGCCGCATATATTCAACACTTATAGATTTTAATCCATCTTCAATTTGAAAGTAGTGCCTGCCTGCTTGCCTGCTAGAACGGAGCTTTCCACTCGAAAGTAGAAACATGGTTTGATGAAACGAAAGCTTTGCTGCACAACTTCAGATACTCCTCTCTGACATAGGCTACATAGCTCCACTTCACTTCGAACACCATAGGCTCTGGCTCGTGGACAAGCAAAAACCATCCTTTTTGGTCCCAGGCAAGAGTTCTGCGGAGCTTTCCAAAATGTAATGTCATATTCATCAATCTGGCCTGAGGTCCACACTTTCCATAAAAACCACAAAGGTTAGACCCCTACCAGTTTCCAGGTATAAGCCAACATCAACGGCATAGGAAAAAAAAACGGGACAAAACCAAAGTGTTACTCTTGCAACACAATATGTAAAAAATTACAGCAGGAATTGTAAAATTAAAGGATGAATTATAAAATCATGAAATCGGGGGGAGGACAGGCTCAAAGGCTTCTATTGTTGCATATGTACTTGGCTCAATATGTTAATAATATTGAATAATAAGTTATCTTTTGTAAGAAACAATTACCCAAAGTACGTGGGTGGGAGTGGGGATAGCCGCTTCCCTCAGCCCCTTGCTCTTTGAATGTAGCATTCAGCTTTTTTATCTTTTTTTCTGAAAGGAAAAAGAAAATACTTTTCGGAAACTCGTGTCGGCGAGAAATGAGTTGAAAATTCAACTAGACTCCTGTGACCTCAGTGCCACCTCTAGATTTAAAGACTATCTCAAAAATAAGTGCAAAGAGGCCCATGGGGAAGTTGAAAGTTAACTAGAGTGGCTACACGTTGCTTCCTCGCTGCTTCCCGAAACGGATGTTGCTGATAGTAAATGTTATAACAGGACTGTTTATTGCGTAACAAAAGAGATCACAGGATATGCCAAGAAACCTACTACTGCGATTGAGAATAAATCGGGACGACTGCTAACACGAAAGAAGAAATCGATAATAGATGGAAAGATTATTTCCGAGATATATTAAACTTTGTCCCTCTTGCAGACCCTGCAGACCCTCTAAATGCTCGACTCCTTTTCCAATTGGATAAATATAGCCAAACAGTTAACATGAAGTAGAGACAGAGGTACGTAAACTAAAGAATAGTAAAGCAGTTGACATCGACAGCATACGTTTTGAACTATTACAATACGATGCTGGGGTGTTCGCTGACCCGTAAGACAAATGGTTAATACAGAATATGACCCTTAGGATATTAGTAGTTATGAGGACAATACTCCTGAAGTTACAAAGTTTGCAAGGCCAGTTTACCTACCAACTAGATTCGCTGAATGATCTACATATGAATAACCTATATTCAACCTTCACTGAATAAGAGGAATGACCACTTTGGTAACACCTGTCTTGACATGATTAACATGTATTCAACCATCACTGAATAAGAGGAATGACCACTTAAGTAAACCGACTTACATGAATTCAAATGGAATGGTAAAACTGGCATAATCAGAGGGATGACCACTTTAGTAAACTGACTCATATAAATTCAAATAAAATAGTAGAATTGGCGTAATCAGAGGGATGACCACTTAAGTAAACCATTATACTTAATTTCGAATTGGACTAATAGAATTTATGATATAATTTTGAACTTTACTTGACAGCATATATTAACATAGGCATAGTGTAACCACTTGTATCGTCATATTCATGAGAATGAGCAGTTATATCAACACTTTTTAATGCTAGAAAGAACTTGCGGTAATCCAACACCTGATCTCCAAGGGGCCCCAATACCCCTCCCCCAACTTTTTACGCCAACTCCTTTTTGGACCCAGAAATTTTTTGGATTTCGAATTTTCTGTACTTGAGCTTTTCGGAATTTTTTTACTTTGAATTTTTTGGGGATTTGTTTTTTTATGGGACTAACCCCACGTTTTTTGTTTTTTTATATGCAGCTGCCCCTGTGGTACTATATGGCTGGTCATCGACGCTATCTTGCTTATTGTATGTTTTCAATCAGTGCTGTCTGTGCATTGGAAGAACAAACACTTGCATCATATTTTTTTTTAAAAGGAACATGATATATTCCTAGAAACTGTGTGCACAAGATAAACTTACCGTTGCGTTGAATACTGGCAAAGAAAAATGTTTGAACTATGAAACAAGTACAAGTGATAACACTAATGGAAATGTATGCTTGCATTGTCATAACAGTGAGTGATTAGATTCCTTTGGACTACCGAAAAAAATCAACATTGCTAACGGTTGATATATAAGAGTAGCATTTCCAGAGATGATAACAGTCAAAGAGAATGCAAACATAAAAATGATAGTCGATGATGAGGGGAAACTTCTGCTAGTGCTTCTGGTAACTTCTTCTTCTGGTAGTGCTTCTTCTTTTTCAATTATTTATAGAGGGGCTAAGCTATGGAATAAGCTTGTTCCAAGTATCAAAGAATTGCCCATTAATCAATTTAAGGCCGTGCCGCGTGTGGGGTTTCTTGGTAGGTATACCTTTGAATTAGATTGAGATTGATTGATTTAATATTAGAAATAATTGTTTATTGTTTTTTTTGTTTTTTTCTTTTATTTTTTGCTTCGGGATCATGATATTATGCTGCTTGATTGTGTATGAATTATTATGTAATTTTTTCTCGGTACACGGTCTCACCTTTCTGCTCATTTTAGATTAACTCATTGTTTTTTTTTTTTGTTTTTTTTTCTCTTCTATTTTTTGTTCTTTTTTGTTAGTAACACACCATCGTAAGCAGCGCTTTTGGTGTGCTACCGATTGATTGTGTCTGCGTTATTTCTTTTGGTTAATAAATTAATACTACTACTACTTCTTTTACTATTACTACTACTACTACTACTGCTACTACTACTGCTGCTACTACTTCTAACACGTTACCTATTAAAAGATCCTATCAGCACCTAACTGGTATTAGTATTCAAATGAGAGCAAAAGAAAAATAAAGGACTACCAATGGACCAATATCATAAATCATATTTTGTCTACGTGCCAAAACTGTTACCTGTGTAAAAAAAAATGTAGTAATAGACAGTGAAATCGAAAGCAAAATAAAAAGGCTATTGGCTGAGACTTTGAACAAAGAATATAAAGACGAATCGAAGAAAAACAAAGCGCATGAGAACATTACTATACCAACAGATATAGTCAATGAACCTTATAATACCAATGTCAAAACGCATATTGAGCCAGTAGGTGACACTACAGTAAAAACTGTGTATAACTCAAAATAGATTAATGGTTATTCTAACGGCTACAATCTAATAGAAGAGAATAGCTGCACTATCAAAAGAGAACATGATGAATCATTATGTGGAACAGATTCAAAATATCCTAATGCATAATAATGTATGTGATATTGTTTCAATAAAAAAGTACCTTTGCATTTTGGTGCTATAGAATTTTAACATTTGAGATGATATGGTGAAAAAAGAGGTTATGTCTACGTATACTTGACTGATGATTAGCAAATGGTTAAGAAAAGTTAATATTTTGGAGCGGGGCCATAGAACAAAAGGTTCGAAAAGTTAATGAAAATTTTGAAAAATTACAGGTTTGAATACAGTATTTGTCTTATAATTGGTTTGTTTTAAGGAAATGTTTGAAGTCACCTGTTGGAAACCAGCTTGAATCAAGGAATATGCCCCTAGAAACCTTCATTGATTTTGAAAATTGAAGGTTTTTAACAGGTTCATATTAGAAAAGATATGCTGGTAATGAGTTTGACATAGAAAATTTAAAATGATTTCTACATAAATTTGACAGGTTA